>NC_133526.1:132947089-133247922 GCF_048544455.1 Silene latifolia | reverse complement strand
AGGGTCCGCTATCCACAAGAGCCAGGCTCAAACTAAAAACTCCTCTCTCTTTCCGGCACCGCAAACATCCCTGATAAACGTCAAAATCCCCCTGCGGAACCCATGGAAAACTCCCCACGGAGTCCATTGATAACAAGCAATATCTTGAAATAAGCCCGACAAATCCGGCTATATCCCGCAGTCGATTATTCGACCCTCAACCACGAGCAAGTCTCTACGCACCCTTCAACGACGAACAACTCTCTACACACCAACCTCTTGAAATAAGTCCGACAAATCCGGCTATTTCCCGCAGTCGATTATTCGACCCTCAACCACGAGCAAGTCTCTACGCACCCTTCAATGAAGAACAAGTCTCTACACACCAACCTCTTGAAATAAGCCCGAAAAATCCGATTATATCCCACAGTCGATTATTCGACCGTCAACCACGAGCAAGTCTCTACGCACCCTTCAACGACGAGCAAGTCTCTACACACCAATCTTTTGAAATAAGCTCGATAAATCAGGCTATTTCCCGCAGTCGATTACTCGACCCTCGACGGCTAGCGAGTTATGAGACTTGTCATCTATGCCCTCAAACAATATTTATAGTCTCAACAAACTACTCTTAGTAGAGCGGTAAGTAAAGATCGGATCCTAAGGGACGAGTATTGAATTAAGCTATTAAGTGTAAGTAATTATGCTTTAGTGTCACAATTTGGTTTGAGTTGAGAATGTAATCTAAACTACTTAACAAAACAAATGGAAAGCAAGGCAAATAAAGATGTGGGGATGTAAACAATTTATAAAAGGCACTAGGGTGTCATGGGTTCATAGGGGAATCATGGTGAGATCACATAAATAAGTTACATAGATGCAAGCAATTTATTGTTGTAATGGAATCGAGTTAGTTTATATCTTACAATTCATAGGGAGTTTTGGGTCTTGGGGCCGAGTCGGTCACAACTTTACAACACCTACAATGAATTAATTCTCCCTATTCAACTATATGCATGGTCTAACAAGCCTTGAGTTAGTTTATGTCTTACAAGTCTTGTTGAAAGGATAAGAGAATCATGCTAGGTTGTCAATCAAGCATTTCATCAAGCATGGCATGTGCATAAGTTGAAACTACAACAAGCAAGCATTCATATGAACTTATTAAGTAAAGATCTACCCTATGATTAACTCCCTTAATCCCCCACTAACCCTAGTTAGAGAACTACTCACTCATTATCATGGAAATCATGTTAACAAAGGTGTCAATCATCTTAACAAGCATAAGCATGATGGAAGAGTAAAGCAATAAACAAGGATTAAAGAGTAAAGAAATTGTACCAAACTTATGATGAACAAAATGAAAATGAAGGAATAATATAAGAAAACTTGATTGATGATGAAGAGTTGTCAATTCTCCAATAAACTCAAATAATCTTTAATTACCCAACTAGATCTAAGAATTCTTGAACAATAAATAAGGAAGGATTAAAGTGTAATTAAGCTAATTGATGTTTAATCTACTCTAATAACTTGATGCTAATCTCCTATTAAAAGGGAGTACTTATACTAAGTATAAGTATTAGGTTAACTAAGGGCTTAAATGACGATTAAGCCCCTTAAATGAAGTCCAACGCCTTGCAATTCCTGGCATGGGACGCACGACCTCCTCTGATTGACGCTCATCCTGCTCTGTGGGGTGCCCGTCCTGCTTTGGGGACGCTCAGGCGGAGCTTGAGGACGCCTATCCTTCTTCCGGGACGCTCGTCCTAAAGGGCAGTTTTGCTTCTTCTTCATTTGGCTGCCCTTTAACTCGTGGGGATCCTTGAGGAGTTGTGGGGGTCCTTCATCATTGCCCATTTACTTGTTTTATTGACTTAGGCCTTTAGTATTGGTGTCCTCTTTGTTTCTTGGTCGTTAGATGCGATCAAATTAGCTCCGTTTTGCTCCATATAAGCAAGGTTGGCGCTACTCCCCTACCAAGGGCACAAAACCTCATAGAATATGCAAAATAGGAAGCTAAAGATAACAAATAACTCTAATGCATGCTAGAAAGCATAGGAATGAGGCTAGTTAAGGGACTAAATGTGCGTAAATACGAGTCACATATAATATCCCCAAACCGAACCTTTGCTCGTCCCGAGTAAAGAGGTGACTAAAACTATGACCTTTATTTATGACATAACCGATGTGAAACAATTAGCGGGTCTTACTCTGCCCCTTCAACTCACAACAAGACATCTATAAGGTAAGGTGACTTCTTGCAAGTTAAGGTGGGGCTTGCCAAAATGGTGATGCATCCAAATATTAAGCACATAAAACACGTCAAAGGATGCATCTACAAAAGAATAACCACTTTCCTCATCTAAATGAAGGAAATCATCTACAAGGGAAGAAATTTAAGGGTACACATTCCACCATAGATATTGTTTCTCCAAGTTACTAAGTCCAAGAGGATACAAACAAGTCACCTCCAAGTTGTGTTAAACTAGGCTACTTTTGTCCACAATTGCTAAATGCTTTTGTCATGGGCGATCGGATGGGGTGGAAGGATGATCCTTATGATGTTAGTGGCATATAACATGACAAATCTCGGTTTCTCTACAAGTGCAAAGGCCAAGGATCGTCCCAAGCTCAACAAGTGGCATAAGAAAAAGGATTTTGGGGAATGAATTGCTCAAGTCAATTAAAATAAAAGTAGTGGTTTTGACTAGCATTCAAAATTTTGGCCTAATTTCAACTTCCGCATTTCACATATCAAAACTTTGAGATGTGTTTTGTCCCTCATTTTCTAGTGTCTTTTGCTTTCGCCAATCACTTATTAGGAAACCGGTTAACATCTAGACACTAGCTCCTGGGGTGATAGTTATTTTGTCTTTGGGCGGTTGAATTCACAACCGTGTGTGGGCCCACATCAATCGATCCCTCACCAAAGCACATTGAAGTGGTATGCCTCCATCAAATTTCTCGGCAATTCAACAATTCAAAATATTTGAGGTTTCCCTGGCGATTAAAAACGATTCCACATCACAAAACTTTTGAAATGAGCACTTCAAACTTATTAATGAAAAGTATTTTTGGGTTTCCAAACCACCAAGTTAATCAAAGTCCTCTATATAAGTTGATCAAGTCCATATCACATCATAAGGTTGGGTAGATGACACACATGCAAGCACTTGACTAGGATTTAGACCATGGGACAAAAGATACTAGTATGACACATCCTAGGGCGTCTTGAGGGTATTCTAGCAAACAAAGTCTCAAGGAGAAAAGTTATCTACAAGGGCCTTATATACACTTGTCAAGCTTCCGAAATAGGCACTTTCACAAAAATTTTCTACCGTGCAACTATATGACGTAATGTAACTAACATATTTACAACTCTAATGCATATACTTCTATCAACTAATATGTCATATAAACTAAATGAAAACTCTTAACAACACATAGGTTCATGCAGCATCGATCAAAATGTAGCCACATTATCATTAACATATAATAAGGGAGAAGGAGATTTGGAAAGATCATACCATGCGGTCTTCTATATCCCTTATGCTTCGAATGTGAGGTAGTCGTCCCCATGTGATAAGAGTGACAAACAAACAAATATATACAATTCTATGCTACAAAGAAAGAACATGTTTTATGAATTTTGAATTTTTTCAATTTTTACTGTTTTTGAAATAGGTTAGATGTTAGAATTCCCCATCCCCACACTAGTGTGGACATTGTCCTCAATGGACAAAATGATAGGAAATTATGTAAGTGCAAATGCATGAAGCTTATGTGAAATGAATGAATTCTATACTAAATGCATACTACATGATAAATATTACAAATGATGCAAACTAAGATTCTCTAAATGATGCATGCTTTCGATTAGGTTGGATAGCTAATTTGAATTAACTCGGGATGTTTGTGTCAAACTTCCCCAAACCGGTTAAAGCTATGCAAATTGTCATTTTGGATTTTCCTTGTGGGAGAAAGATTTGTCTTCACCTTGATGTTGCTAAGGTGGTAAAAGTCCTTGATATTGCCCAATTACTTATTCTATAAACTTAGGCCTTTAGTATCGGTCTCCTCTTTGTTGTTTGGTCGTTAGATGCGATAAAATTAACTCCGTTTTGCTCCATACACGCAAGGTTAGCACTCCTTTTCTACCAAAGGCACAAAACCACATGGAATGTGCAAAATAGGAAGTTAAAGATAAGAAACGACCCTAATGCATGCTAGAAAGCATAGGAACGAGGCTAGTTAAGGGACTAATTGTCCATAAATACGAGTCACATCAAATATCCCCAAACCGAACCTTTGCTCGTCTCGAGTAAAGAGGTGACTAAAACTATGACCGTTACTTATAACATAGCCGATGTGAGACAATTAGCGGGTCTCACTCCGCCCCTTCAAATCAGAACAAGTTATCAATGAGGTAAGATGTCTTCTTGTAAGGCAAGGTGGGGCTTGACAAAATGGGGATGCATCCAAACATTAAGCACATAAAAACATGTCAAAGGATGCATCTACAAAAGTATAACCACTTTCCTCATTTAAGTGGTGGAAATCATCTATAAGGGAGAAAATTTAAGGGTACATATTCCATCGTAGATAATGTTTCTCCAAGTTACTAAGTCCAAGAGGATACAAACAAGTCAGCTCCAAGTTGTGTTCAACTAGGCTACTTTCGTCCACAATTGCTAAATTCTTTCGTCAAGGGCGATCAGATGGGGTGAAAGGATGATCCTTATGATGTTAGTGGCATTTGACATGACAAATCTCGGATTCTCTACGAGTGTAAAGGCCAGGGATTGTCCCAAGCTCAACAAGGTGGCATAACAAAAATGATTTTTGGGAATGAAGTGCTCAAATCAATTAAAACAAAGGTAGTGGATTTGACTGGCATTCAAAATTTGGCCTCATTTCAACTTCCGCATTTCACATTTCAAAGCTTTGAGATGGGGTTTGTCCCTATTTCCTAGTGTCCTTTGCTTTCTTCAATCGCTTATTAGGCAACCGGTTAACCTCTATACAATAGCTCTTGGGGTGATAATCACTTTGTCTTTGGGCAACCGAATTTACAACCGTGTGGGGGCCCAATTCAATGGATCCCGCACCAAAGCTCACTCAAGTGGTACCCCTCCATCAATTTCTCGGCATTTCAACAATTCAAAACATTTTGAGGTTTCCTTGGCAATTAAAAACGATTCCACATCACAACACTTTTGAAATGAGCACTTCAAACTTATTAGAGAAAAGTATTTTCGGGTTGCAAAACCACCAAGTCAATCAAGGTCCGCTAGATAGGTTGATCAAGTCCATATCACATCATCAGGTTGGATAAATGACACACATGCAAACCCTTGACTAGGCCTTAGACGATGGGACAAAAGATACTAGTATGACATATCCTAGGGTGTCTTGAAGGTATTCAAGCAAACAAAGTCTCAAGAAGAAAAATTATCTACAAGGGCCTTATATACACTTGTCAAGCTGCCAAAATAGGCATTTTCACAAAAAAATTCTACCATGTAACTACATGCTATGATGCAACTAACAGATATGTAAGTCTAATGCATATTGTTTTTTCAATTAGTATGCCATATAACCTAAATGCAAACTCTTAACAGCACATAGGTTTGTACCACATCAACAAAAAGTAGACACACTGTCATTAAAATATAAGGAGGAAGGAGATTTGGAAAGATCATATCATGTGGCCTTCTATTTCCCTCATCCTTAAAATGTGGCGTAGTTGTCCTAATGTGATAAGAGTGACATACAAACAAATATATACAAATCTATGCTACTAAGGAAAAAATATGTTTTTGGAATTTTTTCAATTTTTCAATTTTTTTCATTTTTGAAATAGGTTAGATGTTAGAATTACCATCCCCACACTAGTGTGGAAATTGTCCTCAATGGACAAAACGATAGGAAAATATGCAAGTGCAAATGCATGAATCTTATATGGAATGCATGAATGCTATACTAAATGCATACTACATGAAATATATTACAAATAATGCAAGCTAAACTACTCTAAATGATGCATGCTTTTCATTGGTCGGAGAGCTAATTTAAATTAACTCAAGATGCTTGTGATCAAACTTCCCCAAACCGGTTAAGGTTATGGAGGGAGTTTGGCCACAAGGCCATGCATGCTATGCAAATTGTCGTTTTGGATTTTCCTAATAAGAGTAAAATTTGTCATCAACTTGATGTTGCTAAGGTGGAAAAGATCCTTTGGTGTTACTAGGACACTCACTAGGCAAAAGCCAAAAAAATAAGAATTAATCTAAACTATATTATTATGCAAGTTAACTTTTGACATGGGAATAAGAGAGGAAGAAAGAGCTTACAAAAGCCATGGTGGGTGCCTCTTTGCCCTCGTCCACCAAGGGAATGCCAAAGAACTCTTTCATTTATCATCATTATCCCTTCAAAACTCATCACTCCAATTGACTCTTGACTCATCACTCTCATAGAAATCCATGAACTTATCACCCTCATCTATTCACTTCTACGGTATTACCGTCATTTGAGGCTTCCGCCTTTCCGTTACCATTGCTACTGATGAGGCTGTCGCAACCTATCAAAAATAAACCTAACCGGCCTAAACTTATGCAGTAGAGGTAAGCAGGGTATCGTATCCACAGAGAGGCGGTCACTATCTACTTGTTATCTAGTCTGTCTACGGTCACAAATTGGGGGATTTTGGTTGATTCGATTTAACTAAACTAATGAACTAAATTAAAAGCAATAAAAGAAATGACAATTAACACTGGCAAGTATTAAAAAAAGCGTAAAAAAATAGAGAGAAAGATTCCATGATGTTGGTTCACCATGATATTACGCAATTCAGCTAAAGGTAAGGTAGACGGTCTATAGTGAGAAGGGTAGTGGAAAGGTCCTTCCGGTTCGCTATCCGTCCTAAATTCTTCCTAAATAGATTCCACTCTGATTAGGGTAGTCTATTGCTCATAACAGGTCTAATCATTCCAATCTTCCGATCGAGGTCTGAATTTAACCAGGTTAATTAAAATAGTTGTGTGAACGCAACCAAATAATTACTGTTATATTGCTATAAAACAATTCTCACATTTAAACCTCCTACAACTAATTATAGCGTCATTGTTTTACTATCATGGCTCCCCTAATCCGAGCAATTAAGATTTAGCTACTCATAGCGGTGATAAAACTAATAACGATAAATAGAATTATATTCAACATGGTTTAAAGATAAATTAATAGAAATTGCATAAACTATATATTAATTCTAATAATCTAACAGCAATTAAAAGACAAGAGAATTAAGTGTTGCAAAAAGGAATTAATACTATGAAATAAATAGAATAGGAAGAGAGTATGGAATTACACAAATTAAGGTCCGGGGAACAGAAAGGCGAGCGTCGAACAAGAGTAGTGAATAATGAATGTGTAATCTTGAATCCTGAATACTGAATAATAATCTGAATACCTAAACCTAATAAGGTCTCTCCATTTTATAAGAGAGATATTTATTAACCTAAAATAAGATAACTAAAATAATAAGTAATTAAGTTTACGCAATAAAATCTTGCGTCAGATCACAGAGTGCTCGATCGAGCACATTGAAACTCCTCGATCGATCAACTCCAACAAAAATCCTCTCGATCGAGCATAGAATCTACTCGATCGAGGAACGCCATAAATCCACTTCTCGATCGAACATAGCAGGAGTTCGATCGAGGAATCTTCACCATAAAAAAGGGCTCGATCGAGCAATTAAGCCAGCAAAGCTCTCGATTGAGTTAACTAACACTGAGTCAGCTCATAGGACATTGACTTGCTTCAAAGACAACTTCACGCGTCCTAAGGCAGAGGTATTCTTGCTCCAATTCCATCCATCTCCTAAATGCAAGCTATAGGGACAGTTCCAAGCTCAATTTTGCTCCTACCGGGTCCATTCTTGCAATTAAAGCCAAACAAACCAAAGTAGACTATTCGAGACATTTCTAGCCTAAAACTAAGGGAATCGGATAGAAATGCGTGCAAAATAAGCACAAAGAGTCTATATAAATAGCACGCATCAACTACTAGCTCTTTCATTCCCATGGGTCGAAGTAGGGAAGAGTATGTCAGTTTGAGTTCATGAAGGAAGCGCTCCTTCCTCATTGATTCGCCCTTAGCGGGCTAGTTTATAGATAGAAAGTGGGGTATAGAGCAAAGTAAGTATCCACCCGATCATCATATTGTTGCTTATGTAATGCTTGAAGTAAACCCGTAGCAAAACCATCTTTTGGTAGAATCAATGGGCTGGGGTGGTCGTAGGGTTGTTAAGGAAAGGAGTAGGGAGCAATAGTGATTTGTTCCCTCTCATCTTGTTGTTGCTCATGTGCTTGTTGTTGAGTAGGAGGGGTAGGTTGATCTTCTTGTGTTGAACTTCCGGGCACTAAGCATGATGGTACTCGGGAAAGGGGCCCTCTTCTTGGTAAGATTATTGTTAACCCTTCTCTTGGAAGGCTTAGGGGGTGCTCCCTTTCGTTAACCATTTGATTTTCAACTCATACCCTTCATAAGCTATCTAATGATGTTGTTGGAATAGAAGTTGTTCATTGAGTCAAGTATTGCCCGGAAGATTGACATATGAGTTGTCATTGTTGAAATTCGGATTAAACTTCTTGGAAGTTTTTGTTATCAAGTCTCCATTTACAATGTGCCGCATCCCATTATCACATCCATTTCTAAAGCGTGCCCACTGTTCAAGCAACACCAAAAGGGCATTGAAATTGTACCCGCACTTCCCTTGTATTTGTAAATATGATTCCATGAAGGTAAGATCGAGCTCGTTGACTATAGTCGGGTCGCGTCGGGCTACTAGGGTGCTCGTGATGAAATGGTAATGTGAATCTTATAATGGGGTTTTATATGTAAGAAGCCGAACAATCCTTTATTCTTGTCAAGTCATATCCCGTTAGGGCTCTCCAAAGGGGTTCCACACTATAGTTCCTAGGCTTGTATGGCCGAGAGGTTGACACATCTAGACCCAAGACATCCACAAATTCAACCAATGTCATCATCCTTGTGATATTTTTCAACTGAAATTCAATGCAAATGGTGTTGTTAAGAGTAGAAATATTTAGGAAACTTAGAAATTCGAGCACAAGTGATTGATCAGCTAGTTCATGCATGTGAAACATAGTTGTGAGTCCAAACAAATCAAACAAATGCCTCGATTTAATGATAAATTCCAAATTTGTTTAAGGTATCATGACAAACAAACTTTGTAGAAAGGATGTTCTTACCCATTAGCCGATGGAAGACGATCCTTTGTGCATCATTGAAAAATTCTATGTGGGGGAAACGATCGTATCTTGAAAGATCAATGATTTCTTCATTTTCGTTCTCTTTGCATTAAGGTGTGAACAAGAAGAACTCCCAATTATCCTTGTTGATCTTCTTTTCTCCTTTGTCATGATCTTCCCTTTTGCCTTCTTTGAATTTGAGTCAAGAACTTTGTTGTTGAGAGTGAAATCAAATCCCCTTAAATAGGATCTCTTTCCTTTTTGGAAATTTCTCAAACCCTAGATTTGGGTGAGCTAATGTTTAAGGTGGTTGATTTGTTTCTTTGGAGATGAGGTTCGGTGGTGTTGAGTATTTGTGAGGGAAATTCGGTTACTAGAAGAGAGAGAAGTTGAAGTGTCTTAATAAGTGTGGTGGAAATGAGGAAAAGAAAATAAGATTGGTAATCACTAGAAGAGGAGCACGGGAGGGAGACACTATGGACATGGGCCACCAGCGCCGCGCGCATCCGCACGTTGGTTTCGCGGCGGAGGCACTTCTCCCACGGAACCTTGGTTTGCTAAAGCACGTCATGGGCCGTTATCGATTAGTGAGGCATTGAAACCGGTGGAAGGATGAATAAGCCTACATTTGTTGAGTCGCCACCAATTTATTATGGAAAAATTGGAAACCATTCGAATACCTCATGTCATGTCAAGGCACAAAGTAATGACATGAACACTAAGAACTCGTTACCCTTAGCATTCCATGTCTAGAATGACTCTTGTGATGCCAATGGACACGAATGTCCAGAGATAACTTGAGTAAGGGGTGAGGGTACGTATTAGGAAGCTCTTTAATTCAAACACGTAATCCCGCCCGCCTTGATAGCGGCCTCTACTAATGATTAGGGAAATTGTTCATATTTGATATGTCGTCGATGTAATGCATGCAATGCAACAAACATAGATTAATCCTAGCATGTGAAATTAGGCTATGTTGGTTAACACGTGTTTTGGCAAACAAATTGGTCGAAGTAGATGTTAGATTCAATACATGTGAATGCCAAGTAAATAAATCATAGATAAAAATAATTATGATAAACGAACTACAATAATTAAAATTACAAGAATTACAAGGTTTATTTGATCTACGTCAAAAGCACGCTCAAATAAGGGATTAAGAAGAAAATAAAAGGGAAACAAAATTAGAATTAAAACAGGTAATTACGGCAGATTAGAGGTGATAATACGAATAATAGTCGATTTAAACCGTAATTAGAAACTACGTTAAAGCGAGAAAGAGTTCAGAGAAAGAAACCAACCCGGAACAGGCGCAGCATCTGCTGCGTCCTCTGGAAGAGGCGCAGCAGTCCCTGCGTCTGTTCTAGAGCTGGGCTCTGGTTGTGAAGTCAGAATCGCAACATTGTTATCGTTCATTGGTAATTTTAGGATCGATTATCAATTTTAGACTCGAATTGAAGTGCTTTAATTGATTATATGCATCTGGGCATGTCATAAACGAATTACAAACGAGAATTTACAACGGTTTACATAATTACGATGAACTCGTATCGGAAATACAAAAGAACAAACTTGAGGTTAGATTAACGAAACTGGACAAGTAAGAAAACTTATGTATCAAATTAGATTCCCAGAACTTCGACATGAATATGTCGAAACCCAGAAGAATCGATTTGAATTAAAACGACGAAAACCCGCAAGTATTGAATTACTCGGGATTAAGGACGAATTAAGCATTATAATTAAAAGGGATTGTTAAAAAATGATTTATGTACTGAAAATTAAAAAAGGAACGAAAGAAAAAGAGAATTATGAAAAATGCAGGAAGTCGAGGAAGAAGAAGAAGAGCAGGAGCAGGAAGCAGCCTCTGGAAGAGGCGCAGCAAGTGCTGCGATCCTTCCAAGAGGCGCAGCTGCAGCTGCATTTCTTCTCGACATCTGACCTCCGCTGTTTTGTAAAAACGGTTTTAAAAGATGGATTTTAAATTGGTTTTCGAACATGCTTTTGATATAGATTTACATTAATTGATACAAAATAAAAGTATGCAATAATAAAATGGGATTTACACCCTCAGACTTACATGTTAGCGTCGCGAGATTTAACTAAATTTGTTTTTTAGTGGTAACTCGACTCGATCTATGCAAATATGAAAGTGCCCTTGAAAAAGGAATTTAAAAGATTGATGAATTGATTGTGTAGTTGTCAAATTGGTCGGTCATGCAAACGTGATTGGTACCCAGAAGGATCTGGGCTTACGTGGTCGATTGATCAAGCACGTAGGCGTCGAAAGGCAATAGCGTGGTGTTATAATGCAAAGGGAGAAGATAAGGGCGCACACTCGCGTGAAAAATATGTGAGACGAAGGCCTCTATTTATACTAATCACACGGAGGAATTATGGAAATGGTAGAATTTGGAAAGGAATAGGAAAGAAAGATCCGGAAACAACCGACTTATTAGGGTGAAACACGGAAACTTGGAGGAAAAGAAAGCCTTGAGAAAAGGCGCAGCAGTTGTTGCGACCCTTAGAAGAGCCGCAACACTTACTGCGTCCTTTATCGGGTAGTATTCTTCTGCGCAAGAAAACGCGTTTGCCAGCCTGTCGTATTTTAGGCATAGCTTTCTCTACAAGACTCGGACTAAGGTGATTTCGGTGGCTTTGGAAAGCAAAGAGAATGATCTAGAACTTTTTGTGAAATAGGCCAGACCCAAAAAAGTCGTTATTGTCTCGTAAAACGGGCCTAAATGTCGGGTTGTCATTTTAGTTAATTGAAATCCACATTTTGTAATGTTAACTTTAAGTTTATCCCAAATAAGTGACATGGGACTCAAAATGAGATATACTCACAATATTTTATGACATCCTAACCTCAGGTAGACAAGCACAATGCTTTTTGACTCGGGATTTGAAGGTTTTAGGAAATAAAGACGGTTTTTTGACCCGAACTCCAAATGTACTCTAATTACTGCCAAAACGACCGTAATTACAACCAAGCGGTAGACACAAGTGTACGAGTTACCTTTTATTAACCGATTTACAAAACGTCATAAAATAGCGATATATGCTAAACATGCGGCCCAATCATCACTGGGTGTTTGGCGGGAGGTGCAGAAACGAGGTGTCTACAGACGCGCGGACTGGTGAGGGAGCCGTGCGTTTCTTGCTACAGGAATTTTTGTATAAACAGATAGGGACGTGCGTCCCCAAGCTGGGTCGTCCGTCATGAATATTGGAACGCCCGGTTCGAATCCACGACGGTCTTCTTTTGTTGCAGGAAATTTTTTTTCTTTAGAAGTGTAGATACCTCATTTCTGCACCTCCCGCAAGCCACCCGGTGATGATTGGTCCACATGTTTGGTACGCGGAACGATTTATGACAGTTCGTAAGTTTATCGTCAAGTGATAGCTTAAACACTTATGTCTACCTCATAGTTGTCATCTACGCGCCGATACGGTCGTTTTGGCAATAATTATAGTACATTTGGAGTCCGGGTCAAAACCGTCTTCATTTTCTAATAACCGTTTTAAAATGCCGAGTCGAAATGTTCTGGAATGTTCCGGATACTTCTATTCCATATTTTCAATCTTTTAATCTCTTTGGCAAATTATATCCCGGAAATATTATATAAAATATTAAGGAAATTAAGATCAAACCGCAGTTCCATAATAGAAACGCGGAAATCTTTCTTCCGCAGAAGGAAACCACTTGGGAAAGGACGGAGCAGATGCTGCGCCTCTTCCAAGAGACGCAGTAGCTGCTACGCCTCTTCTCCAATTTCCTTTCTGCGTATTTTCAAATCTTTTCGAGATTCACTTCCAAAGTTTCTCCGAAACCCTGATGCTTCCGTGTGATTAGTATAAATAAAGACCTTCGGTCCTCATATTTCTCACGCGAGTGTCCGCCCTTCTCTTCTCCCTTTGCATTCTAAGACCACGCTATTACTTTTTGGCATCTACATGCTTGAACTTTCGACTACGTAAGCTCGGATCTTTCTGAGTACCAGCCTCGTTTTGCTTGACCGACCAATTTGACCAACTCCACATCAATCAACTTTAATCAATCTTATTTGTTTTCCTCTTAGAGGGCACTTTCGTCGTACATTCGAGTCTAGCAATCACTAAACGTTAACTTCGTCAATCTCGTTCCGTCAAACATGTAAGTCTGAGGGTGTAAATCCCTATTTTATTATTGTTCTTTATTATTGTAATCATCATTGTAAGATTTATGTCGAAAACACACTTAAAACCGATTTATAAAACCTTAATTTAAACCCTTTTTACGGATTATCAGGACACAAACGCCGAGAAAGGACGCAGCAACTGCTGCGCCTCTTCGAAGGGACGCAGCACCTGCTGCGCCTCTTCTTGAGGCTGCCGCAGTTCCTGCTTCCTTTCTTCTTCCTTCGTCTATTGTTTGTCTTATTGTTTTTGCTTTGTTATCAATTGTTCGCGTTTCTTTTAACATAATAATGTGAATATGATAATTTTAACATGTAAGTTATTAATATTTAATTCATCTTTCGAAATCCCGACTTAAATCCCTTCTAATTCATATTTGCGGGTTTTCGTCATTAAATCAATTCGGGTTTTTAGAGGTTCGATTTATCCATATTGAGTCTCTGGAATCCATCATTGATATATTTTCATCTTTTGTTTATCGTCACTATCATTAGTTCGTCATTAATAACCTATTTAATAATTAATTCGATTAGTTTGTTTAATTTATGTTGTTAATTCTCATAATTAATCTTTTAATCTTGTAAATAATTCGTTCTAATTAGTTTTGTTCATGTTTTATGGTTTTTATGACTCAATCGCATGTAAATAATATGTTAAAGCACTTCCATCCGAGTCAAATATCATTAATCAAGCATTAAATCACCAACGAACATTAACGAGATGCAATTCCGGCTTCACAGCCAGAACTGAACTCAGGAACAGACGCAGCAACTGTTGCGCCTCTTCCAAAGGCCGCAGCTCTGCTGCGCCTGTTCCGGGTTGAATTCTGTCTCTGACCTTCCGTTGTTGCTTTGACCTAGTTATTAGCTTACGTATTAATTAACTATTAATCGTTTTATCACCCGTAATCTGTTCGTTAATTTATTTATTATTTCTTTTCTAAAACCATCCGTTTTGAATGTATTTTCGATGTAAATCAATAAACCCAATGTAATTATTGTAGTTTTCTTTATTGTATTTTTATTGTATTTCTTTTATCGTATTGCTTGTATGCTCTCACATGTAATCAACATTAAATTTCTACCTCGACATTAAAGCATGTTAAATTACGTGTCTACCGACTTAGCATTAATTCATATGCTAGGATTAATCTAATGGATGTTGCATTGCATGCATATAATCGACAACATATCACGTATAGACGATTTTCCCTAATCATTAGTAGAGGCCGCTATCGAGGCGGGCGGGATTAGGTGTTCCATCAAAAGAACTTCCTAATACGTACCCTCACCCCTTACTCCAGATCTCTGTGGACATCCGTGTTCATTGGCATCCACGAGAGTCATTCTAGACATAGAATGCTAAGGTTAACGAGTTGGTGTTCATGTCACTACTTTGTGTCTTGACATGGCACGAGGTATTCGAACGGTTTCCAATTTTCCACAATAAATTGGTGGCGACTCTACAAATGCAAAGCTTGCTCGCTTTTCCTCCCGAGCGACCCCTGTAGGCCCGCGTCTATAGTTTGGCGCCTCCGCTGGGGATTAATACACTTACGTGTAGCTAGGGTGAAATTTGAACAAGGTTAGGGAATAGTTTATACAAGACAGTTGTTGGTTTTCATAACTCGGTCTTCCTAGATCGTTTATTCGGCCTTCCTAGGCCCAACCCAACCCATTCGACCAATCGTCCCGTCTAAACGGTCCTAATTCTTATTTGGGCCTAAGTATGGATAGCGATTAACATCAACCATACCATGGTACTTACTCTTATTTGTATCAAGGACTTTCACTACTTGGGGAAATGGATTAGGAATCAGCCTTACTTCTCTTTGGTACGAGCCTCTCCACAAACCTCAGGTTTGATTGTTCGGTATGGCAACCCACCCTTTTAAACCAAACCCCTTTTAAATGCACTCAGCATCCCGTTATAATGCCCGTATAAATGCTTGTACTATATGTGATCACCATTTTCTAAACGAAACCATGACGAATTCTGTAAAATCAAAATCTCTTTTAAAATACAAATTTTCGAAAAAATAGGCCAATATTAGCGTAAAACTAGTCGAAACTCTGTCCAATTGTCGAGTCAAAATTCAGGCCTCAAAGCCCATTTCAAAACCTCACTTCGAGTCCACTCCTACAACTACACTATAGTTGACTAGGACCGACATTTCCAAACCTTATCATTTTCTCAAACCTCACTTGACACAAGTGGCACACTCCAACTTCACAAGTCAAACCTTTTCTTTGAGTAAGTGTGCTAGAATGGTCAATCGTGTTTTAATTCGTCATCGATCTCTTATCCAGTTTTCAAGATGCCTGGAACTAGTCACGCAAGTGTCAATGGACAACTGCCGAATGGTAATGATCTAATCCTAGCCGCGCTCGCTCGTCTCCGAACTAGCCAAGACCAAGTGAATAATCGCCTCAACACGATCGAGGGCCGAATTGTCGTTATAGAAACTAGGTTGCCTCCTGCAGAAAATGAAATACTTCATGATTTTGTGAATGACTTCGCGCATGAAAATCCACCACCTTTTGTGGGAGCACAAGAGGTCAACCCTCCCATAAATCCGACTGCAGCTGAGAAGCGACTCCAATACTTGGAGGAACAACTGATGTTTCTCAAAGGGGATGATATCTATAGGGAAAATAATCGCAACTATGATGCCGTGAGCTCCAAATTGCCAACCAACTTCAACATGACGAATATCTCGAAATTCAAGGGACATGAAAACCCTTTGAACCATATCCGTGCTTTGAAGGATTACATGTCTATCAAAGGCATTAAACCCGAGATGTTCCTAAGGATCTTTCCTTCATCTCTCGACACCATTCCTAAACAATGGTTTTATTCTCTAGAGGATAAGAAGATTGCCACTTGGATGATGCCGCGATCGAATGTGCTAAGCAATATGCGGATAATGCCGAGATCCAACTCAATATGCGCACCTTAGAGGTTCTTACCCAAAACGATAAAGAAGGCTACACTGACTTCCTAAGTAGGTGGAGGAAGACTAGTACCCAAGTTGTCGAACGTCCAGATGAAGCTACCTTCGTTGAAAAATTTGTGGACAATTTAAAGCCCATTTATGAAAATCATTTGAGATACCAAAACATTAAGACCTTCAAGGACTTAACCGTACTAGGAACAAGGATCGAAGATGACATCCGTAAAGGGCTCTTGTCCAAAACGGTAGGTCGTGGATATCAAGGTTTAACAAGTCGTTCTTACGGCTCTACTAGCAATACTGATGAGGTTAACCTTCTCGAACCATCAAAGAAGAGTATCCCACAAAGAAAGTTCACAAATATTGGGGATACCTACTCCAATGCTTCGAAGAGATTGATGAAACAGGGTAAGCTTCAACCCATAGGCCCTACACCTGAACCAGAAAAGAAATCCAAATCCTGGGACGGGAATTCGTACTGCGAATATCATAGAGGTAAGGGACACGATACCGAAAAATGTTACAAGCTAAAACATGTGCTTCAAGACATGATTGAAGACGGTCGCCTACCAATACCTCCTGGAGGTAAACCTAACAATACTCAGAATCCCCTTGGAGTTTTGATGATTACAAGTGAAGAATCTACCTTAGATTGTTCACACCTCATTTCTCCAGTCGAAGATGAGATCTATGCAATAGAAGAAGAAGGGAACTACTCTACTATTTACCCTACCATCACCGACTTTATAGCATGGGCAAAGAGTGTGAATAGGTTAGTCTCGGAATTATAAAGCGTAGTGGCAACCTTACGTGATCCAAGTGCAACACACGAAGAACGTGCGCCACTAAATCTCTCTCGAAATGCTACAATGCAAGAAGTAATAGCCGTGGTTGATGAACTAATCGACCAAATCATCCAATTGGAGGCCAAAATCATGAGATTGAGAGACTTGCTACTGTCTATGGAGTATGGGCTGACGATGATGAGGATGAATACCTCACTGAACACTACCTAGTTAAAGTCAGTGAGGAAATAGTCCAAAATAGTGAGGATCAAGATGTGGACCATCTTACTCGTTCAGGGCGTCCATACCAAAATATTTCTCAAAATGGGCCCATAGCCAATGGTCCAATCACCAACACCAACGTTGTCACGCCAAATGATAACGAAGATACCTCTACTGACCATTTGCTAAAGCAACTACAGAAGACAAAGTCTGATCTTTCAGTCTGGCAACTAGTTGCAAGCTCGTTCCCACATCGCCAAGCTTTACTGCAAGCCTTGGCCAAACTAAATGTGGCACATAACTCCACAGCGGACGGCGTGGTCAACTTGGTCTTCCAAGAGTCACCTAAGCTAAGTAACCCTGTTACTTTCTCCGATGAAGATTTACCACCTTTTGGCGCTAATCACAACTTGGCTCTTTACATCACTGTCATTTGCTTGCAGAAGAATGTGCCAATGACTTTGGTAGATGACGGCTCGGCAGTCAACGTCATACCATTAAAAACGGCATACAAATTAGGCATGAAAGAGTCGGATTGGACCCCTACCAACCAAGGTGTTCGCGCATATGATGGTACACGACGAAAAGTGGTAGGACTAGTTAACCTTACCATAGCCACGGGGCCGATTGAACGAAAGGTTAACTTTCAAATAGTGGACATTGAAGCATCCTTTAATATACTTCTGGGAAGACCATGGATTCGCACTTCCAAAGCAGTAACATCCACCCTCCACCAGAAAATCAAGATCCCACTAGATGGTGAAGTGGTGACGATCACTTCGTCACCCATCAAAGCGGTAATAAAAAGAGATCAAGTAACCAAGTACTTGCGGATCCAGTACATCAACTTGGGGGCTTTCATAGAATAGGCGTCATAGAAAGCGAGTTGGCACCCTTGTACTTCAATCCTTACTCCAATTTAGTAGTCAACCACATACTCAAATCTCAGGGATACTTCCCGGGAATGCCTTTGAATCCTATTCGAAGAAACACCTTTGCACCTGTAGATACCCGTATCCGTCGATATTGGAATTTATAGAAAACCCGACAAACACCCGATGATGATAGGATGACATGTATTATTTAGTTGTCATTGTCATTATTTGGAACTCGTTTTACGATGTAGAATGGGCGTCGTCGATGAAGTATTTTATTAATTTAAATGATATTTAAGTTAATATTATTTTAATTCGAATTTATTTTCTTAAGTTATTTTATTGAAAATAAAACAGATATTTGATTTGAAAAATCATTCTTAAGTAACTTGATTTGAAAAATCAATTTAAATCGTTTTATAAATCGTATTTGAAGAACTCGATTTTTACGACGATTTTATACGCGATTTTGAGCTCGTTTTCTACTTGATTTGGGCTCTATTTTCGACGCACTTTTGGCCCAATCCCCTATCCTCCAACCCGTGTTCAAATCCCAGCCAAATCCCACCACAAAACTCTGGCTTAGCCCTCCCAAATCACGTCCCAAACAGCCCAACACCACCTTCGCTGCTCTGTTTTGCAGCCCCAAATCCGACACCAAAACTGCCCCGTATTCGACTCCAATGCGACCATATCTCACCTCCCACATAGCCCACATATCAAGCTATAATTACAAGCCCTTTACCATGCAACCCACATCCAAACTCCTTCACAAACCTCACGCAACAAGCAGCCCCCCTGTTTTCGTTCTCCAAACCCGAGCCCAATCAAACACTTCCAAACCCGCTCCAAACGGCTACCAAACCCGTGCCCATGACCACCCATCCACACCTGACTATCCTAAACATATTACCATGCCTTGCCCACCAAGAAAACACACCCTAAACCCTCGAAATAGCTGCTAGACAGCAGCTATGCGAAACAGACCCAAGCTGTTGTTCACCCATCGAAACCCTACTTTAACTACCTATAAATACATCCCCTCTGCCATACATTCAATCCTCCAAGTTTTCCCCACATCATACTACAAATAAAAACCATCAATCATCCAAAAAAACCCTAAACTAAAGCCGTGACAGCCGCTCGAAAACAGGGACACAAATCTTGTTTTCGAGTTTATGTCGTGGTCATTCGCCTTGACACTCATGCTTAAATCCTATCAAAACTTCTGTTTTCTTTACATATTCACAAAATTCAGTCTTTCTAGTTTCCAAAACATCTTTCGGATTGAAAAATCGTTGAGAAACGAAGTCGTGGTGAAAAATTGAAAATCGCTGCTCAAGTCTGCCTTTTGAACGTGTTGTTTCGTGATCTCAAAATTCAATTTCAATTGTCTTCGTCGACGACGGCCTCTCGAGATAAAATCTACGATCGATTACGACCCAAGATGGTGTCAATGATACATGTAGGTTGAGGGTGCATCAAATCCTCCTTCTTTCCCTTTTTATTTCGTTTTTCAATTATACTCTTAAATCGTCTAACATCGTTAACTATGAAACGTTAGTATAGTACGAGTATGAGCTAAAGTGCCATTCCGTATACCCGCGTTGACTTGAGTTGGGAAAGAAATCCGCCAAATTGGTCGGTCGTATCCCCTACTCATTTACATATCCTCGTATTTGGAATCGGACAGAATTAAATCGATCTAATTGACGTAGTATGTTATTTGTACCTTTGTTTTAACTTTGATCTTTTCATTCATAGTAATAGTAGGCCACGTTACACACAATTCTTTTGATTAATTTAACGCCTCACTTTAATTCATTAATTCATTAGCCATCGTAGGATTAAAATAACATTATTGTAAATGAAATTTGCAACCTTCTAATTTTTAATTGAATTCATCTTCCCTTTCACTAATTTTCTCGCTAGAATGGAAGTGCGTGCTTAACACCTTTCCATTTACACTCGTTAACAAATTAAAATTGCATTTAACCTAGTTCGTAATTATTTAATTCAATTTGTAATTAATTAACCTTTAATTTGTTTTATTTGTTTCTAATATTGTAAAAATTGTTTTTATTATTTTTTATGGTTCAAAATCTGTAAATTTAATTTATTGAATTTTTCCGTAATTTATTTTACTGATTTCGAGATTAAAACGTAATTAACTTTGTTTTTCTACAAAAACCGTGCACTGCACGGGTCTGACTGACTTCTGATCCGTGCACTGGTCTGCCAGTTTTGATTTCTTTTCTTCTTTTGTTTCTTTAATTGTTTGCTAGTCCTATTTTAATAAATATGGATTAGTGAATAATTTTAATGAGTTGGGTTCAATTTAATTAATAAGTTGTACCTAATTTATTTCAAGCCTTTGTATTTATTTATTTTAATTTAATTAGTTTAATTCTAATCTAATTTGTTTATTAACTAATAATTCCTTTAATATCTTTAATCAATCTAACTTAGTTTTAGTCTTTTTGTTTACTTTTGTTTCGTTTATTAGGATGAAATAGTTTAAGTTGTATTTTGTTAGTTTGTATTGTAATTTGAGTCAAAGCAATTTCGATAGTTTGTTGTAATTAGATCGAGTTGTAATTTAATTCTTGTTGTGTCGGCATGAAATGCCCGGGTTGTAATAGGATAGATCCCAATGACTCCCCCATTCCTACTAAGCCGTGTTTGCGCATGTTTTATTTCAAATCAACCAACATGCTAAAACAACTTTGACAAAGTTATTATTCATGCATTAAACGACATAGAAATTGTTGTCACATGTTAGGGTTTTAAAACGATGTTTGCATATCATATATCATAGTAGCTACGACCTTGTTCGAAATCCGATACTTGACTTAGTAGAGGCCGTTATTGACGGGCGGGGTTAGGTGTCCTTATGGGCTTCCTAACACGTACCCTCACCCCTTACTCAAAATCTATGGTTTGTGGATCCGTCTAAATACCATTGGATTACGAGAGTCATTCTAATCGAGTGATATAGGGTACAAGTCTTTATCTTTAATCACTCGTAGTCGATTGGTTTTATGCTTTTCGATGAAAGGTGTAAAGTTGACTTGAACGGTTCCAAGTTCCCATAAAACTTGGTGGCGACTCTAATTTGTCTTAATTCGATTTGAAAGAACCTCGAGTCGATAATGCCCCTGTGGATCGCGCGGACGCAGCTCCCGTGGGCGTTGTCCACAGTTTGGCGACTCCGCTGGGGAAAAGAGGACTAGTTACACTTTGTTTCTAGGGTCTTTTCCTCCGAGGTGAAACTTGAAAAGAAAGTATTGGAAAGTAAAACATTACTCTAGTGCTACGATTCATGCATAAACCCTTAAGGACTTTTCCCGGGCCATCCCAGCGCTTCTTTGTGACGCGTGGGGGGCGACGTCCCACTATGCCAGGTGCTTGCACTTTGCTTGCTTCCACTCCGCCTCTTCGTGGTTCTTGGGGGTGAGTGTGCTCTTCTAGGTATTCTACCTAAAGGCAATTGCCCTACTAGACCCGAAAGGATGGAGGGTATAGACCTTCTTATAGAAGACTTGCCGAGACTTAGAAATGTCTAGGAGCATACATCCTTATAACATGAGAATGACAATATGCCATGTGAATTTCCCGAGTCTTTTTCAAATTTTCCATGTCAATTTCAAAGCCGAACATTTGAACAACTCACTTTCAAAATAGCATGGTTTTAAAAACCTGGAATGCTGCCCAAATAGGACTAGATTTTTTCGGCCCAAAATGAGCTTTTATAGCTGGCATGCTGCCCATTTCAAATCTCTTTTTCAAATCAATTCTTCGTTTTTCTAAATCAATCCAAAATGTTTCTCGAACCATGACCGAACATGAAGTGCGTCGAGTTGTGTCCAGGTCCTGGCCGTGTTGGGCTAGGCGTTTTTTGTCCTAAGTGTCTAGAACACGACCTTGTTGGGTCACCCAAGCTCACCTCTTGGGATTCGAGTCATGTTGGTCGACCAATTGGTCCAAGATAGTCCGCAGAAACGTCCAAGCTAGGCCATTTTGGACGTTTCACTTGAACCTAAGGGATCATGTTTGTCCATTCACGGGTTCAGTCCATGTCAAAGTCTAAGTCTAAGTCAAAACTGAGTCCAGTTTAGAATTGAGCTATGATGGCTTGAGTCATGTCGTTTTGTCGAGTCTAAAATGAATCGATCTCTAAATCCAACCGTGAGTCGAACCATTTGGTTAGCTCAGTATTAAGTCGAATCTTGGTTTGAGTTAAGTTGGTGTCGTGTCCTTAAGTGTGCAGGGGCTCTTACATTTGAATATTGACTCAGTTCGGGGTTTTCTTGTAGAAAGGCCGCCAAAAATCCGACTTCAAGTAATGGAAGATGCTGTTAACAAACTCACTGAGTGTAATACTACGGATTTTCTTTGGTGACTACTCGACCGAGTAGAGCCTACTCGGCCGAGTAGTGCTGTTGTTATAGTCTGTATTGGTTCTGCCGAGGAATACTCGACCGAGTATAGTGAATACTCGACCGAGTAGAGGATACTCGGCCGAGTATACACTTTACTCGACCGAGTATCCGGTCTGGCGAAGCGTATTTTGACGGTTTGATTAGGGAATGTTTAGGGTTATTTTATATCCCACGTCAGTTTCTAAAACCTTATTTTCAAACTTCATCATTTTACGTTTACCCTAATCACTCCCTAATCACTTCCTAATCATTCCCTAGCATCGTGGTGTGTGCAATCTTCGTGGTTCTTGTGTATAATTCCTCATCCTACTGTTGGAGAAGACTTCGTAGAGGAGCCTTTCTGATTGTCCGAGTTTCGTGCTACTGTTGATTGCTAAGGTAGGGTTTCCCTACTCAGTTTATTGTTTATTGTTAAGACATGTTTGTTTTGTAAATATTGTTATCTGCTGATCATCGGAGTATGAGTGTTGTGGTGACGGTGTTGGTGTGGAGATGTTGTGACGGCTGTGATGTTGTGTGATTGTGATTGTGGTGGAGTCACTTGCGGGAGTGGCTTCACACCCTAGTTCGCCCTCCGTGGAACCCGCCACGGGAGGGGATGTGCACATTAAGGGACAGGGATTGTTAGTCGCTCGTTGATGAGCTGGACTAGGTGGGAGCGGCTGCGGTCACCCACTGGCGACAAGGATTACCTGTTGCGATGGGTAATCTGGCAGGCCTATACACTTTGGTATGTAGTCGGTTACTGTGTGAGATCGGGAGACTGGGGTTGGAGGATGATCAGCTGGTTATCTCGTCTGTTTGTCTTATATTGTTTGAGTAATACTGACCCTTTTGTTGTTTGTGGAATCTGCGGTGATCCATTCGGGGATGGTGAGCAGACTTGACAGGTATGGCTAGTGGTGAGCTTGGGGCATTCATGGGAGCGTTGTCATCACCAGTCATAGCATCACCGTCCGAGTCTTAGTTTTGATTTCACTAGTTGTCAGACATTGGAGTTGTATTGTTGATTCAGTTTTTGGATTTTGGTTTGATGTAAACTTTAACCCTTTATGGCATTTAATAAATGTGCTCAGTTCAGACGCTTTTGATATGTACTAACCTCGGGTAACCGAGATGGTAACACACTTTCATGGTAGGGTGGTCTGGGTAAGGCACCTTGGTATGAGGGGGTGTTACACTGAGGCTGTGAACCTCATGAGAGCCAGAATGGATGAGATCGAATCAAAGCTTGGTGAAGATTCCTTTTCATCTACCCCAACCCTGCCTGATCTGGAGAAACGGTTCAAGTTCATTGAGGACCGTCTGAAACTCTCCCAGGGGAAGAACATCCACTATGAAAATGCTAGGGCCTATGCCCCAGTTCAGGATAAGTTGACCACAAACATGGTACTCACTGATATCCCAAAGTTTAAAGGCACAGAAGATCCAGTCCATCATGTCAAGGCCTATAAGGGGTACTTAGCACTGAAGGGAGTACCTGCTGACATGCTCTCTGAAATTTTCGCCCACTCTCTGGATGAACACCCGAAGGCGTGGTTCTATAATCTGGACCTTAAGAACTTCCCTACTTTCGAAGATATCACGGTGGAGTTTTGTAAGCACTATGCTGACAATGTCGAGATTCAGACCAATATAAGAACGCTAGAGGTTATGACACAGAAAGAAAAAGAAGACTTTAATGAATTCCTTGCAAGATGGCGCGGTGAAAGCGTGAAATTAGCCAAGAAGCTTGATGAAGTTGAAATGGTAGATAAGTTCGTAAAGAATCTACGACCTATTTACCGCAATGCTCTGAAATACCAGAATTTTGGCACTTTCAAAGAATTGATAAGAATCGGGATAAAGGTAGAAGATGATGTCATAAGGGCAGAGGCTGAAAACCCGAAAGGGTAGCAAGGGGCCTCATCGTCTATGGCCAAGGCCCCAACAACGACCCATTTTGATGAAGCCATCAATCTCTTAGAAGGGCAATCGAAGAAGCCGCAGCGCCAAGCTCCGAGGGCGTTCACCGATATCGGATGCACTTATACATACGCTCTCCAATGGCTCATAGCCCAAGGAAAGCTGAAGCCTATTGGTCCAACTCCGGACCCACCCGCTGAGCAACAAGGTAAATGGTATAAACCAAATGCCTATTGTGCCTTTCATCAAGGGAAAGGCCATGATACTGAAAGGTGTTATCGACTGAAGCACGAAATTCAAGACATGAATGAGAGTGGAACACTCCCGATCCCAACTGTTAAACCCAATAACATCACCAATACATTTGGCGATCATGCTAACTTTGTTTCTGTCGAAGACAATGTCGATTATTCCCATCTTATCCGCCCATGTCACTTGAAAGAGGTGTTTATCGGGAAAATATTTGTGGATTGCTTTGAATTCTTGCCAAACCCGAAGAATGAAATTCATGACGGGAGTCTTGCTATAGAATGTACTCCTCTCATTAACGAAGTTAATAAACGACAATTCGTTTCACCAACCTTCATCGCTGGCGTAGATCCTCAGAGGACTATCTCGGGATGGAGGCAGACCATCATAGGGATCAAGGACCAGAGCCGAGCATCTAAGCTGACAGCTGAACAAGGGAAAGCTCAAGACCAGATTTGAAAATTATGAGTCGGGATATGTTTTCTTATTTTAGTTGAGTCGAGTCTAGGACTTTCTTTTCTTGAATTTGAGTCGTTTGTTCCGTGATAACCTAGGGTGTGTCCTAGGAATCATTCGTTAGAGTCTGTTAAGCATTTGTCATTTCAATAAAAATTTCCAGTTTCGTTTCCAAATATGTCTTGTTTCCAATCCTCAATCATTCCGAAAGCATGATAAAATGCACAACACACTCAAAGGCATCCCTGGGATAGAAAATGTCCCGTTTCAAAATGTAAAGTACACTAGGATCCCGTGTTTGATTCCTTTACCTATTCCATGTCTGGTGGTAGAAAACCTCCATATGTACCAGTGTTTATGACAAACTTTTAGATGATTCTATGATGAACCCGGAGTAGCTCCTAGTTTCCCCTATCGATGACGGAAGGCAAGCCTTTTCCCCATAAAATCATCCCCTCTCAAAGAGAGAAGAAACCAACCCGTTCTAGCAAGGATTTGTTAGTTCTGACCCAAATTAGTTGGCGGAGCCCAGTTTTCAAGGTGTATCCATTTGTGATTAGGAGAAGACCATTTTTCAAAAAGAATGAAAAAATGAGAAAATTTGGAAAAATGAAAAAAAAAGAAAAAAAAAAGAAAAAGAAAAAAAAAGAAAAAAAAAAGAAAAAAGAATAAGAAGAAGAAGAAAAGAAAAAGAAATGCCAAAATATTGATCAAAGTTCAAAGGCGAAGCCACAATGGTCAGGTAGTACCATCAGCAGTTATCCATACCCCTAAGTCCGTCCCGAGGCATTTACGAGGGAATAGTTAGGGATTCTGAGAATCAGTCTGCTTGTGTTAGTACACCCAAACTTTTAGGATCCAGACATGAAAATTTGAACCCACATCGATTCCCAACCCATTTGTACTCGAGTTTCATCAAACCTGAGACACCATTTCCAATCACGTTATAAGCCATAGCCCTTGGCCTTAGCGCCATAAAATGAACCCTCAGAATGACGGTCCACTATTCAAGCCTTTTGTTGCCAAGCTCCACATCTCAGAAAATCACAGCCTTCTTCACTGACCCTAGACATGGGATTTAACGGTACCTTACAGGCTAGAATGGGATACGACATGATACCTTTGGTGAAACCTTCGAGTGTGTACACATAATCAAAATGCCATGTTTATGCACCTCCATCGAACTACGTCGGATTTGATTTCGCTCCACGCGAATACGTAAGCAGTCCTTCAGAATAAGGGATTCAATCCACTCATCAACCAAGTTGTCATATTGTCGGTTTCTTACGGGTCTTAACCAAGTCCAAATGAAGCCACCTTTGTTTGAGTTGGTCTTAGTACTCGATGTAGGCTAGGATAAGGATATAGGTTCGGATGAATAGTATCAAGTCTCAGAATGAGCTTTATCTAACGGTTTAGGCAATGATGCTGAGTCATATTGATGTGGTTTTTTGTTGGGAACAGAAAATATGAAAAACCCGCTGAAAAGAAAGAAGGCGTGGAAGAAAATTAGTAAAAGTCCACTGAAAAGAAAGAAGGCGGTGGTAAGAAATGATGAAAACTCGCGGAAAAGAAAGGAGGCGAGGAGAAGAGTGACAGAATGTTCCCAACAAGAGTGATGTGTGATGTCTAAGTATTCTCATAAAATCAACCTGTGTTTAGTGTCTGGGCGAAGCCAACGTTGTTACTCCGTGAGTTTAATCCACCCTGTCAATGCCAAGTGATCTTGATTCCCATGTGCCCTCGGGAGCACGCCCATGCCATACGATATCTCCGTCCCAAGTCCGACGACCTTGTGATTCCCATTTGCCATCTTTTGGCGCCGGAACGGCCAATTCACATTTCTACCCCCCAACAAGTCAATAATTGAATTAAAACTCGTGCACACTTACGGTTTTATTTTCCTTTTTTGTTTTACGGTAGCGGGCTACGCCCACGTTGTTTACGGGTCATATAGAGTGTCTGAGTCGTATTTCCTGCTCACCTATCAAGGTTCAATTTCAAAATGCCAAATATTTCAGAATTCCGAAATTTCAAAAACTTTTCGCGAATTATGGTACATTTCAAGTCAAGGATCAAACCTCAGAGTTCAAAACCAAATTTTGGGTCGACGACCCAACATCCAAGTGATTCATTTCAAATTCAAAATTTGGGTCGATAGCCCAATTATTCAAAAATTTTAACAGGTTCAAATTTCGGGTCGATGACCTAGTCTTTCAAATTCAATTTCAGGTCGACGACCCAGCATTCCTACACTTCAGCCTCAGACCTCGGGTCGACGGCCCAAATTTCAAAAAAAAATTCAAATATTTAAATTCAAATTTCGGGTCGATGGCCCAACATTCCAAGTGATGTCAAATTCAAACTTCGGGTCGATGGCCCAATTATTCAAAATTTTCAAATCCAATTTTCGGGTCGATGACCCAATCTTTTAAATGATCCAATTTGAAGATCGATGATCCAAATGTGCTTATGTAATGATTATTGCTCGTACATTTTTTGTGTTTCAAATGCAGCATTATATGCTTCAACTGGGGGCTCTAAAGTTAAAGTCGAAAACTGGGGGCTCTGAAGTCGTTGGCTTCAGAGACCATTATCAAGATGAAATTGATGACATCCACTCAGAATTCAATTCAATAGAAGAGTATGAAATGGAAGAATTCCGTAGCTGAAAGCAAATGATGAAAGCGGCGGCAACCTCCTTGGAAAGTCCCGTCCCATTTGGGCACCTGCCAGCAGATGATAAGCTTTGGGCAAGTGTCAACAGATGATGAATTTCGGATAAGTGCCAGCAGATGATAAATTTTGGGCAAATGTCAGCAGATGATGAATTTTGGACAAACGCCAGCAGATGATAAACTTTGGGCGGGTTTGATTCCGTCAGAAACGGATAGGTAGGCGCCCAAGGATAAGGCTCAACCCACCATATATGCAATTTTATGGGTCGACGACCAACGATGGTAATTTGACGCAACAGAAGCAAGAGTTAATCCCCAGCGAACTTTCAAGTATGATCTCTTCTTATGGCTGGCGAGCTTATATACGCAAGTCTAATGGACTATAACCGACCAGCGGAATCCTCAGGTCGATAGACTTGGGGTATACTTTGACTTTCACCTTGTCCAAGCCTTAGTCAAAGTGGAGGCTCTGTAGATACCCGTATCCGTCGATATTGGAATTTACAGAAAACCCGACAAACACTCGATGATGATAGGACGACATGTATTATCGAGTTGACACTGTCAATTCTGGGACTCGTTTTACGATGTAGAATGGGATTCGTTGACGAACCTTTTGATTTAAATGAAATTTAATCAATTTAGTATTTTATATTTTGAATGGATTTATTTGTTTTCAAGATCGTTTTAAAAGTTTTTGATGTTTAGCTTTTTATGATTTTAAAATAAATGAATTTATTTTATAGTTTGTTTTTAGATCTAATTGAAAAATTAGTTATTTGTTCACAATTTATTGAAAATAAATTAAAACTCAACTTTTTCAAAGAATTTCTAAAACCCGAGTTTTTAGTTCGATTTGAAAAATCGATTTCAAGTTTAAATCATTCATAATTCGTTGTTTTAATTAATTTGAAAAATTGATTTTACGATGGTTCTTGTGACCGTCTTATACACGATTTGTGAGCTCGTTTTATGCTTGAATTGGGCTCGATTTTCGACGCACTTTTGGCCCAACTTCGTCTCCTCCAACCCGTGTTCAAATCCCAGCCAAATCCCACCACAAAACCCTGGCTTAGCCCTCCCAAATCACGTCCCAAAAAGCCCAACACCACCTTCGCTGCTCTGTTTTGCAGCCCCAAACCCGACACCAAAACTGCCCCGTATTCGACTCCAATGCGACCCATATCTCACCTCCCACATAGCCCACATATCAAGCTATAATTCCAAGCCCTTTATCATGCAACCCACGTCCAAACTCCTCCACAAACCTCACGCAACAAGCAGCCCCCCTGTTTTCGTTCTTCAAACCCGAGCCCAATCAAACACTTCGAAACCCGCTCCAAACGGCTACCAAATCCGTGCCCATGACCACCAATCCACACCTGACTATCCTAAACATATTACCATGCCTTTTCCACCAAGAAAACACACCCTAAACCCTCGAAATAGCTGCTGGACAACAGCTATGCGAAACAGACCCAAGTTGTTGTTCACCCTTCGAAACCCTACTTTAACTCCCTATAAATACCTCCCCTCTGCCATACATTCAATCTTCTAAGTTCTCCATACATACTACCATTACTCACCAGCATTGATCTCCACAAACAAACCCTAGTTTCCTCTCAAAGCTCTCGACTAAACCGAGACAACCAAACTGAGAAACAGTTTGTGCCTCTCTCGAAATACCATTCGTTCTCCCTTCAAATCTCCATTAAAACTCGAGTCTCTTGCTTCTAATTAACCATATAACATCCATCTACATCTTAAGCAAAGATTCACGAGCCGAATTGACCTTGAGAGTAAACGAATCCCCTCGAAAAACAGAGTGTCATACACTCTGTTTTCGCGGCTTTTCTTGGCTGTCCAGTTCTGTTTGTGCTCGTTTTTCATACCCAATACCTCAGAACGAGCGTGGTATGTTTTAAGATCTATGTTCTACTCTTTTTCTAGTTTTCAAAACATCTTTCAAATCTAATTTTCATCAAGAAACGAGTGAGAAATTGCAGTTTGAAAGTTGCTGTCCAGATTTACCAAAAATGTGTTGTTGCTTTGTTCCTTCGTCGACGACGGCCCCTCGAGATAAAATCTACGATCGATTACGACCCAAGACGGTGTCAACGATACATGTAGGTTGAGGGTGCATCAAATCCTCCTATTCTCCCTTTTATTTCGTTCTCTTTATGTTTTTTTTTTTATTGTTCGTGTTGTACTTTGTTTATCGTTATGCATCGTTTGATATCGTTAACTATGAAACTAGTTTAATCCGAGTATGAGTTAAAGTACCACCATGAACACCCGCGTTGACACGAGTTTAAAAGGTCTTACTCGCCAGTGGCGATTGTCCTCGCTCGTTTACATATCCTCGTGTTCAAGGTAGGGCATTAATAAAACGATATTGACTTTGTTTCTCGCTTTTGACCCCTCACTCGTTTTGCCCAATTCGGCCTACCCTAGGACCCTTTGCACGTTAATTCAACCTCTGATTGTTAACCTATGACTCAATTAGACAACATTAGATTGATTTAATAACCTAATTAGACATGTTAGGTGGCATCGACATAGCTATTAAAATCGATTAACAATTCTATAACCTAATTGAATACATCTCTCCTTTCACTAGATTTCTCGCTAGCATAGGAGTGCATGATTAGCACCCTCCTATTAACACTCGACGAGTAGGCGTTAATCTTGTATTATTGTGACCTAGTTGGACCCTTTAGGCCGTGTAGAATACACATTCGCGCGACATCTTCTCAATCGATCAACGTCGTTTTCTAACTCGTTTTCTAACTCGTTTCACAATCATTTGATCTAACTAATGAACCTAACCTAGGAACTAGTGGCCGGGGCTTGGCCGTGAGAGTGGCCGTGTCTTTTGTCACTCTTGTTTCATTTTCCGTATCGTTTGTTCTTTGTTGTTTTGTACCTTGTAATTTATAGTTTGTTTATCGAGTTATAATTTTCAAGTTTGTTTTACTTTTATCGAGTCAAATGATTTCTAAAAAACCTTAGTCTTGTTTGGTTAGATGGTTGTGCTCCAATTCATGTGAGAGCGTAGTAAATCGCATGTTGTTTAAAGCAATATGGCCCGATTTATGCTAGTACATGCTTTGGCGCATGACCTAATATCTAATTCGATAAGATTAAGTGAAAGCACGCACTACAAGGAGTGACCCAAGGCCATGAGTCATGTAAGCCGTGGGCCACCCCCTTGTGCACGTTTTCCTAGGCCGAGTTGGCCGTGTAGGGTGTCGTGTATGGTTTTGTGTATAGTATTGTATTTTAGATCGAGTTGTATTGTAACACCCCTGATTTTCGGCAAAACTAAAACTAACTTTTACATACAAAAATGGCCGAAATACAAGGATATTATAATTAATATACAAAGTCTCTTATTACAAATCCCTTTTAAAATTAACTAATACAAAATGAAATACAACTTTTACAAGTCTTTAAAATAAAAATCTTCACTTGAAATAAAATCCTTTTTGAACAGCAGCGGAAGTCACCTGAAAATAAAATCAGATGACAGAAAGGAACTACCCCCATGACGAGTAGCCCCGAAGGGAGAAAACACGTCAGCCGGAAAGCTGAGTAACAGATAATATCTCAATATAAGCAGAATAGTTTTTGGTCATGGCGTGGAAACACAGACATGTAAAAATAAAAATAAACAGAGAGAATAATAAAAACACTCCCCATAAACTAATCTCAAGCTCAAAGCTATTCCACAATATAATAGGCACTCTTATCCCAATAATTAACTCAATCACAACTCATCACTCCATCTCATTCATTACTCCGTCTCATAATATAATACTCCAAAGTAACCAGATATCGTATTCTCATCGTCGAACCTAAGACCAAGGACAAGGGGTGAGTCAACTGGCGGATAAAACCCGCGAAACAATACTTCCATCTCAATATCGATTTGAAACTCAAATAACTCAATAACCCTGGTCGCACTGGACCATAAAAATAACTCGGCTCAAAGGCCCCATAACTCATAACTCAATACCAGTAGCCAATTTCCATCTCAATTTCAATATCGATATTGTCAAAGGTTCAGAGAACCGTGCTCAACACTTAGAGTAAAACTCTAAGCTACTCACCCACTTACCAAAGCCAAAGATTATAACGATTCGAATAACGATAAAAGAAAATCCATTAATCCAATCTCAAGTCGAACGCATTGATCAACCCATAAATTGCCAAATCCAACGTAGTTCATCTTGCTGCTTGTCAACATGCTAAACTATATGCACCAAGACTATTATATGTCTTGCACCAAACACGCTCTATCATGTCCGAAATAAATTATACCAAACTTGGTATCCAACGTATGTCATTTAATTATTCCCCAACAATCATATTACTCTCTTGTAAACCGACTGCAATACGACTAAATTCCATGTCCTCTTTCGATATACAACAACTCAATTTTAATACCCTCGTCTTTAACCCATATCCAAATAGTTAACTCAACAGTATAAATAAAATATTTATTATAATATATAGATCAAAACGATCATCATATTCCATCTTTAATAAACAAGTTATCACATAAAACATATAAAACAAACATAGATTCATACAACCGCGAACAATAATAAGATAATAGGATCGGTAAAATCGTGTTACCTTTTAATAGTGATCATAAAAAGCCGTAAGTTCTGCTCTTAAAATCCAACCCACAAATTTGATGAGATACCATGGAAACAAAGACGTGTGGTTGTGATTGAAAGAAAAGGAACAAGATGGCTTATGAGATATTACTAAGTCGGTTGAGGATCATATTGCTAAACAAAAGAGGACCATAAGATCATCATGAATAAAACAATGGCAATAGAACACAGCTGAACATGGAAATATATATGGAGGGTTATGATGAGGGTTTTTACCAAGTTTATGATTCTTACTATAAAACAACTTATGTTAACAAAATTGTCTAACACCACCAATAATAAGATTATTATAAAATAAAAATTATTAGCAAAATTTAAAATATAATAAAATATTTGGTGTATTACATGTATCTTTAATTTCTTGTTGTGTCGGCGTGAAATGCCTGGGTTGTAATAGGGTAGATCCCAACGGCTCCCCCATTCCAATCAAGCCTTGTTTGTTTCGTTTTAATGTTGTTAGATCAATCAACCCACATGCTAAATTACAACTTTGATAAAGCTAGTTTAGTTCCATCTAAATCGCCATAGAAACTTTACATGTTAGGGTTTTAAAACGATGTTTGCATATCATATATCGTAGTAGCACGACCTTGTTTGAAATCCAATACTTGACTTAGTAGAGGCCGTCATCGACGGGCGGGGTTAGGTGTCCTTATGGGCTTCATAACACGTACCCTCACCCCTTACTCAAGATCTATGGTTTGTGGATCCGTCTAAATACCATTGGATTACGAGAGTCATTCAAATCGAGTGATATAGGGTACAAGTCTTTATCTTTAATCACTCGTAGTCGATTGGTTTTATGCTTTTCGATGAAAGGTGTAAAGTTGACTTGAACGGTTCCAAGTTCCCATAAAACTTGGTGGCGACTCTAATTTGTCTTAATTCGATTCGAAAGAACCTCGAGTCGATAATGCCTACGGCTTCAGAGCCCCCAGTTTGCAATGGCTCTAAAGTCGAAGACTTTAGAGCCCCCAGTTGAATCATATCCTGCTATAATTGAAACACAAAAAAATGTACAAGCAATAATCATCATATAAGCACATTTGGATCATCGACCTTGAAATTGGATCATTTGAAAGATTGGGTCATCGACCCGAAAATTGAATTTGAAAATTTTGTATAATTGGGTCATCGACCCGAATTTTGAATTTGTCATCACTTAGAATATTGGGCCATCGACCCAAAAAAATTAATTTGAATATTTGAATTTTTTTAAATTTGGGCCATCGACCCGAGGTCTGAAGTTGAATTCGAAAGACTTGGGTCATCGACCTGAAATTCGAACCTGTTGAAAATTTTGAATAATTGGGCCATCGACCCGAAACTTGAATTTGACAACACTTAGAATAATGGGCCATCGACCCGAAATCTGAATTTTAATTGAGTCATTTGGGATGTTGGGTCATCGACCCGAAATTTGCAATGTACCATTACTTGGATCATCTATCCATAATTCGCAAAATTTTTTGAAATTTCGGAATTCTGATATTTTTGGCATTTTGAAATCGAACCTTGATGGGTGAGCATGAAATACGACTCAGACACTCTGTATGACCCGTAAATAACGTGGGCATATCCCGCTACCGTAAAAAAAAGAAAATAAAAAACCCTAAGTGTGCACGGGTTTTAATTCAATTATTGACTTGTTGGAGGTAGAAATGTAAATTGGCCATTCTGGCGCCAAAAGATGGCAAATGGGAATCACAAGGTCGTCGGACTTTGAACGAAGATATCGTATGACATGGGCGTGCTCCCGAGGGCACATGGGAATCAAGATCACTTGGCATTGACAAGGTGGATTAAACTCATGGAGCAACAACGTTGGCTTCGCCCAGACACTAAACACATGTTGATTTTATGAGAATACTTAGACATCACACATCACTCTTGTTGGGAACATTCTGTCACTCTTCTCCCCGACTCCTTTCTTTTAAGCCAGTTTTCATCATTTCTTGCAACCGCCTTCTTTCTTTTCAGCGGGCTTTTACTATTTTTTCTTCCACGCCTTCTTTCTTTTCAGCGGGTTTTTCATATTTTCTGTTCCCAACACAAACCCACATCTATATGACTCTGCATCATTGCCTAAACTGTTAGATAAAGCTCATTATGAGACTTGATACTATTCATCCAAACCTATATCCTTATCGTTGCCTACATCGAGTGCTAAGACCGACTCAAACAAAGGTGGCTTCATTTGGACTTGGTTAAGACCCGTAAGAAACCGACAAGATGACAACTTTGTTGATGAGTGGATTGAATCCCTTATTCTGAAGGACTGCCTAGGTATTCGAGTGGAGCGAAATAAAATCCGACGTGGTTCGATGGAAGTGCATAAACATGGCATTTTGATTGTGGGTACACACTCGAAGGTTTCACCTAAGGTATCATGTCATATCCCATTCTAGCCTGTAAGGTACTGTTAAATCCCATGTCTAGGGTTGGTACAAAAGGTTGTGGTTCTTTTGGGATGTGGAGCTTGGTAAAAATAGGTTTAAAAGGTAAACCATCATTCTGAAGGTTCTTTTTGTGGTGCTAAGGCTAAGGCCTATGGCTTATAACGTGGTTGGAAATGGTGTCTCGGGTTTGATGAAACCCGAGTACAAATTGGTTGGGAATCGATGTGGGTTCAAATTTCCATGTCTGGACCCTAAAGGCTCGGGTGTATGAACACAAGTTGACTGATTCTCAGAATCCCTAACTATCCCTTGTAACTGTCTCAGGAAGGACTTAGGAGTATGGATAACTGCTGATGGTACTACCTGACCATTTTGGCTTCGCCTTTGAACTTTGATCAATATTTTGGCATTTCTTTTCTTCTTTTCTTCTTCTTTTCTCTTTTTTCTTCTTTCTTTTTTTTTTCTTTTTTTTCTTTTTCTTTCTGAAAATGATCTTCCATCCATACTGCTTGTTACCATTGAAATCACACTGAAAACTGGGCATCGCCAACTAATTGGGTTAGAACTAACAATTCCTTGTTAAAATGGGTTGGTCTCTTCCCTTTTTGAGAGGGGAAGATTTTATGGGGAAAAGGCTTGCCTTCCGTCATAGATAGAGAAACAAGGAACTAGTTCGGGTTCGTCACAGAATCATCTAAACGCTTGTCATAAACACTGGTTCTGATGGAGGTTTTCTACCGCCAGACATGGAATAGTTAAAGGAATCAAACACGGGATCCTAGTGTACTTTACATTTTGAAACAGGACATATTTCTACCCCAGGGATGCCTTTGAGTGTGTTGTGCATTTTGTCATGCTTTCGGAATGATTGAGGATTGAAAACAAGACAAATTTAGAAACAAAACTGCAACTTTTTTATTGGAATGACAAATGCTTAACAGACTCGAAGGAACGATTCCTAGGACACATCCTAGGTCATCAGGAACAAATGACTCAAATTCAAGAAAAGAAAGTCCTAGACTCGACTCAACTAAAATAAGAAACCAGATCCCGACTCATAATTTTCAAATCTAGTCTTGAGCTTTCCCTTGTTCAGCTGTCAGCTTAGATGCTCGGCTCTGGTCCTTGATCCCTATGATGGTCTGCCTCCATCCCGAGGTAGTCCTCTGAGGATCTACGCCAGTGATGAAGGTTGGTGAATCGAATTGTTTTTTATTAACTTCGTTAATGAGAGGAGTACATTCTAGAGCAAGACTTCCGACTTGAATTTCATTCTTCGGGTTTGGCAAGAATTCAGAGAAATCCAAAAATATTTTCAAGTGACATGGGCGGATAAGATGGGAGTAATCGACATTGTCTTCAACAGAAATAAAGTTAGCGTGATCGCCAAATGGATTGATGATGTTATTAGGTTTAACAGTTGGGATCGGGAGTGTTCCACTCTCAATCATGTCTTGAATTTCGTGTTTCAGTCGATAACACCTTTCAGTATCATGGCCTTTCCCTTGATAAAAGGCACAATAGGCATTTGGTTTATACCATTTACCTTATTGCTCAGCGGGTGGGTCCGGAGTTGGACCAATAGGCTTCAGCTTTCCTTGGGCTATGAGCCTTTGGAGAGCGTATGTATAAGTGCATTCGATATCGGTGAATGCCCTCGGAGCTTGGCGCTGCGGCTTCTTCGATTGCCCTTCTAAGAGATTGATGGCTTCATCAAAATGGGTCATTGCTGGGGCCTTAGCCTTAGACGATGAGGCCTCTTGTTACCCTTTCAGCTTTTCAGCCTCTGCCCTTATGACATCATCTTCTACCTTTATCCCGATTCTTATCAATTCTTTGAAAGAGCCAAAATTCTGGTATTTCAGAGCATTACGGTAAATAAGTCCTAGATTTTTTACGAACTTATCTACCATTTCAACTTCGTCAGGCTTCTTGGCTAATTTCATGCTTTCAGCGCGCCATCTTGCAAGGAATTCAGTAAAGCCCTCTTTATCTTTCGCTGTCATAACTTCTAATGTCCTTATATTGGTCTGAATCTCGACATTATCAGCATAGTGCTTACAGAACTCCACCGTAATATCTTCGAAAGTGGGGAAGTTCTTAAGGTCCAGATTGTAGAACCACGCCTTCGGGTGTTCATCTAGAGATTGGGCGAAAATTTCAGAGAGCATGTCAGCAGGTACTCCCTTCAGTGCCAAGTACCCCTTATAGGCCTTGACATGGTGGACTGGATCTTCTATGCCCTTAAAACTTTGGGATATCAGTCAGTACCATGTTTGTGGGCAACTTATCCTAAACCGGGGCATAAGCCCTAGCATTTTCATAGTGGATGTTCTTCCCCTGGGAGAGTTTCAGACGGTCCTCAATGAACTTGAACCGTTTCTCCAGATCAGTCAGGGGTGGGGTAGATGAAAAGGAATCTTCACCAAGCTTTGATTCGATCGCATCCATTCTGGCTCTCATGAGGTTCACAGCCTCAGTGAGTTTGTTAACAGCATCTTCCATTGCTTGAAGTCGGGTTTTTGGCGGCCTTTCTACAAGAAAACCCCGAACTGAGTCAATATTCAAATGTAAGAGCCCCTGCACACTTAAGGACACGACACCAACTTGACTCAAACCAAGATTCGACTTAAGACTGAGCTAACCAAATGGTTCGACTCACGGTTGGATTTAGAGATCGATTCATTTTAGACTCGACAAAACGACATGACTCAAGCAATCATAGCTCGATTCTAAATTGGACTCAGTTTTGACTTAAGCTTAGACTTTGACTTGGACTGAACCCGTGAATGGACAAACATGATCCCTTAGGTTCAAGTGAAACGTCCAAAACAGCCTAGCTTGGACGTTTCTGCGGACTATCTTGGACCAATTGGTCGACCAACATGACTCGAATCCCAAGAGGTGAGCTTGGGTGACCAACCAAGGTCGTGTTCTAGACACTTAGGACAAAACACGCCTAGCCCAACACGGCCATGACCTGGACACAACTCGACGCACTTCATGCTCTGTCAAGGTTCGAGAAACATTTTGGATTGATTTAGAAAAACGAAGAATTGATTTGAAAATGAGATTTGAAATGGGCAGCATGCCAGCTATAAAAGCTCATTTTGGGCCGAAAAAATCTAGTCCTATTTGGGCAGCATTCCGGGTTTTTAAAACCATGCTATTTTGAAAGTGAGTTGTTCAAAAGTTCGGCTTTGAAATTGACATGGAAAATTTGAAAAAGACTCGGGAAATTCACATGGCACATTGTCATTCTCATGTTATAAGGATGTATGCTCCTAGACATTTCTAAGTCTCGGCAAGTCTTCTATAAGAAGGTCTATACCCTCCATCCTTTCGGGTCTAGTAGGGTAAGGACCTTTAGGTAGAGTACCTAGAAGAGCACACTCACCCCCAAAAACCACGAAGAGGCGGAGTGGAAGCAAGCAAAGTGCAAGCACCTGGCATAGTAGGACGTCGCCCCCCAAGCATCACAAAGAAGCGCTGGGATGGCCTGGGAAAGTCCTTAAGGGTTTATGCATGAATCGTAGCACTACGAGTAATGTTTTACTTTCCAATACTTTCTTTTCAAGTTTCACCTCGGAGGAAAAGACCCTAGAAACAAAGTGTAACTAGTCCTCTTTTCCTCAGCGGAGTCGTCAAAATGTGGACAACGCCCGCGGGATCCACAGGGGCATTATCGACTCGAGGTTCTTTCGAATCGAATTAAGACAAATTAGAGTCGCCACCAAGTTTTATGGGAACTTGGAACGTTCAAGTCAACTTTACACCTTTCATCAAAAAGCATAAAGCCAATCGACTACGAGTTATTAAAGATAAAGACTTGTACCCTATATCACTCGATTAGAATGACTCTCGTAATCCAATGGTATTTAGACGGATCCACAAACCATAGATTTTGAGTAAGGGGTGAGGGTACGTGTTCGGAAGCCCATAAAGACACCTAACCCCGCCCGTCAATAACGGCCTCTACTAAGTCAAGTATCGGATTTCAAACAAGATCATAGCTACTATGATATATGATATGCAAACATCGTTTTAAAACCCTAACATGTGACAACAATTTCTATGTCGTTTAATGCATGAATAATAGCTTTGTCAAAGTTGTTTTAGCATGTTGGTTGATTTGAAATAAAAGATGCGCAAACACGGCTTAGGAGGAATGGGGGAGTCATTGGGATCTATCCTTTTACAACCCGGGCATTTCATGCCGACACAACAAGAATTAAATTACAACTCGATCTAATTACAACAAACTATCGAAATTGCTTTGACTCAAATTACAATACAAACTAACAAAATACAACTTAAACTATTTCATTTTAATAAACGAAACAAAAGTAAACAAAAAGACTAAAACTAAGTTAGATTGATTAAAGATATTAAAGGAATTATTAGTTAATAAACAAATTAGATTAGAATTAAACTAATTAAATTAAAATAAATAAATACAAAGGCTTGAAATAAATTAGGTACAACTTATTAATGAAATTGAACCCAACTCATTAAAATTATTCACTAATCCATATTTATTAAAATAGGACTAGCAAACAATTAAAGAAACAAAAGAAGAAAAGAAATCAAAACTGGCAGACCCGTGCAGTGCACGGATCAGAAGTCAGTCAGACCCGTGCAGTGCACGGTTTTTGTAGAAAAACAAAGTAAATTACGTTTTAATCTCGAAATCAGTAAAATAAATTACGGAAAAATTCAATAAATTAAATTTACAGATTTTGAACCATAAAAAATAATAAAAACAATTTTTACAATATTAGAAACAAAAAAAACAAATTAAAGGTTAATTAATTACAAATTAAATTAAATAATTACGAACTATGTTAAATGCAATTTTAATTTGTTAACGAGTGCAAATGGAAAGGTGTTAAGCACGCACTTCCATTCTAGCGAGAAAATTAGTGAAAGGGAAGATGAATTCAATTAAAAATTAGAAGGTTGCAAATTTCATTTACAATAATGTTATTTTAATCCTACGATGGCTAATGAATTAATGAATTAAAGTGAGGCGTTAAATTAATCGAAAGAATTGTGTGTAACGTGGCCTATTATTACTATGAATGAAAAGATCAAAGTAAAAACAAAGGTACAAATAACATACTACGTCAATTAGATCGATTTAATTCTGTCCGATTCCAAATACGAGGATATGTAAATGAGTAGGGGATACGACCGACCAATTTGGCGGATTTCTTTCCCAACTCAAGTCAACGCGGGTATTCGGAATGGCACTTTAACTCATACTCGTACTATACTAATGTTTCATAGTTAACGATGTTAGACGATTTAAGAGTATAATATATAAAATAAGCGATAGAAAAACAAATAAAAAAAAAAACGAAATAAAAAGGGAAAGAAGGAGGATTTGATGCACCCTCAACCTACATGTATCGTTGACACCGTCTTGGGTCGTAATCGATCGTAGATTTTATCTCGAGGGGCCGTCGTCGACGAAGACAATTGAAATTGAATTTTGAAATCACGAAACAACACGTTCAAAAGGCAGACTTGAGCAACGATTTTCAATCACTCACCACGACTTCGTTTCTCAACGATTTTTCAATTAGAAAGATGTTTTGGAAACTAGAAAAACTGAATTTTGTGAATATGTAAAGAAAACAGAAGTTTTGACAGTATTTAAGCACGAGAATCAAGGCCGAAGACCACGACAGAAACTCGAAAACAAGATTTGTGTCCCTATTTTCGAGCGGCTGTCATGGCTTTAGTTTAGGGTTTTTTTGGGTGATTGATGGTTGTTATTTGCATTATGATGTGGGGAGAACTTAGAGAATTGAATGTATGGCAGAGGGGAGGTATTTATAGGGAGTTAAAGTAGGGTTTCGAAGGGTGAACAACAGCTTGGGTCTGTTTCGCATAGCTGCTATCCAGCAGCTATTTCGAGGGTTTAGGGTGTGTTTTCTTGGTTGGAAAGGAATGGTAATATGTTTAGGATAGTCAGGTGTGGATGGGTGGTCATGGGTACGGGTTTGGTAGCCGTTTGGAGTGGGTTTGGAAGTGTTTGATTGGGCTCGGGTTTGGAGAACGAAAACAGGGGGGCTGCTTGTTGCGTGAGGTTTGTGAAGGAGTTTGGACGTGAGTTGCATGGGAAAGGGCTTGGAATTATAGCTTGATATGTGGGCTAGGTGGGAGGTGAGATATGGGTCGCATTGGAGTCGAATACGGGGCAGTTTTGGTGTCGGATTTGGGGCTGCAAAACAGAGCAGCGAAGGTGGTGTTGGGATGTTTGGGACGTGATTTGGGAGGGCTAAGCCAGGGTTTTGTGGTGGGATTTGAACACAGTTTGGAGGAGAGGGGATTGAGCCGAAAGTGCGTCGAAAATCGAGCCCAAATCAAGTAGAAAACGAGCTCAAAATCGCGTATAAAATCGTCGTAAAAATCGAGTTCTTCAAATACGATTTATAAAACGATTTAAATTGATTTTTCAAATCAAGTAACTTAAGAATGATTTTTCAAATCAAATATCTATTTTATTTTCAATAAAATAACTTAAGAAAATAAATTCGAATTAAAATAATATTAACTTAAATATCATTTAAATTAATAAAATACTTCATCGACGACGCCCATTCTACATCGTAAAACGAGTTCCAAATAATGACAATGACAACTAAATAATACATGTCGTCCTATCATCATCGGGTGTTTGTCGAGTTTTCTATAAATTCCAATATCGACGGATACGGGTATCTATAGCACCCTACAAAGAAGGCAATTCAGAAAGGATACCACTAGGACTAGGATATAAACCCACCAAGGAGGAAGCCCTAGAAATGCTCACTCAATTCAAAAACCGCAAGAACGTGGGAATCCAAATGCGACCCTACCCCCTACCCTAAATGGATACTTCGTTAGGGAGGGAAGCCAAGAACTCTTCCATGGGTTTCCTGAGCCTTGGTACTACATAGGAAAGCAACTGGCTGGAATCGAGATCTTTCACGATTGCTACTTTATTCCCACAGAAACGGTTCCTACCGTCAAAACTCGTCAAGCACCTTGTTTAAACGAACAAACTGTTAGCTTACTGTTTGGAGAAGATCGATTTGTTAGAGCCGCGCAGGATGAGATCATTACCATGATACTTCAAGACGATCACTTCAACCCTACCGCATTAATCATAGAAACTAGCTCGAATCAACAGAAAGGATGGAGAAAGTCGATCAAATGGACAAACAACCAAGGAAGACTCTTCAAGCTCACTACGGGAGAAGGAGAGATGTTCAAAGGAGAACTAGAAGACGATGAATTCGAGTCAGAGTCAGCGTCGGAGTCAGAGTCAGAGTCTAGAGAAGTCCCTATAGAGTCCCCTCCTGTCGTCACTCCCACTCCCCTTGTTTCTCCTAGCTTAGCATCAAATAGTAACGGTAGTACGGGAAATGTCCCAACAACTGTCCCTTTACCGCCACTGACTACCGAACAGATGGCTTCTTTGTTTCAACGTTTCTCAAATTTTAATATGAATAAATCAGGTTCTGCTTACTCTTTGTGTTATTCTGAATGCAATTCTTTTTACGATGATAACGAGGATGACCCAGACCCAGACTCAATCGAAATACCTCCCTATATAGCCAAAGAAATATTACAAGAGGGGGAAGGGGGACCAGTTATAGAAAACACTGAACCCATCAACGTAGAAACTGAACTAGAACCCCATGAACTTAGGATAGGGACGACCTTGAGCCCCGCCGAGAGGGCTAGTTTCATAGACCTCCTACACGAGTTCATGGACATTTTTGCTTGGTCCTACAAAGACATGCCAGGGATCGGCAGGGATATCGCAGAGCACAGAATCCCAATCAAACCAGGTTTCAAGCCCGTAAAACAGAAGCTTCGTCGAATGAGGACATAATGGGCGCTTAAGATCAAAGAAGAAGTCGATAAGCAATTCAAAGCCGGGTTCATCAAAGTTTCCGAGTATTCAGACTGGGTAGCCAACATAGTACCCGTACCCAAAAAGGATTTGAGAATCCGTGTTTTGTGTTGATTTCAGAGACTTAAACAAAGCAAGTCCCAAGGTTGACTTTCCTCTACCACATATTGACATATTGGTGGATAATACAGCGGATCACGCATTGTTATCCTTCATGGACGGATATGTAGGGTATAACCAAATCAAGATGGCCATAGAAGATATGCACAAGACCGCCTTCGTAACCCAATGGGGTACCTATTGCTACACGGTTATGCCGTTTGGGTTAATCAATGCCGGAGCTACATATCAACGCACCGCAACTACACTCTTATATGACATGATGCATAAAGAAGTTGAGGTATACGTAGATGACATGATTGTCAAGTCCAAGGACAAAGAGGGGCACATTGCGAACCTTCGCAAATTCTTCTCCATATTACGAAAGTACAACATGAGGCTCAATCCTCAGAAATGTGCATTTGGGGTAACATCTGGCAAGCTCGTGGGATACGTTGTTAGCCAACGAGGTATAGAAATAGACCCTTCCAAGATCAAAGCTCTAATCGAAATGCCGCAACCTCAAATAGAGAAGGAAGTTAGAGGATTCTTGGGTAAGGTGCAGTACATAAGTCGATTCATATCGAAACTAACCATGATCTGTGAACCTATCTTCAAAAAGCTAAAGAAAACGGATCACACCATGTGGGATGATGACTGTCAAAAGGCATTCGACCGAATCAAGGAGATACTAGCCAAACCACCAGCACTACAACAAATCCCTTGCTTTTTCGACGCTTTTTTAGCTTATTCTCAACGCTTAAAAGCGTCGCCATTTTATTTCTCGACGCTTTTAAAAGCGTGGTTTTTTGGGACGTCAGGATTTTTTGACGCTTTTTAGCGTCAACCTTGTCGTCGCTTTTTGGTGTCACAAGCAGCGACGCTTTTTAGCGTCAGTCTACACTTATTTGCGTCCAAAATTAGAAATTTCTCGACGCTTTTTCTATCACTAGACAAATCCACCACGACTACTATTTTCGTCTCTACGATTGTATAAAATTATATAGACTACTAGATGACAGCATAAAGTGTATAGAATACAATAATTTAGACGGAACTCCGATATGTCGGTGTTTGGAATAGAGATATTTCATAAAAATATCCTATATACAACTATAAAACATACAATGTTTGTAGAAAAAAAACTCCATAAAAAGGAACTCATCCAGAGTTGAAATATTTCTATAATAAAACACTAAAATCAAATATACATCCATCTACAACGGAAATACATTTTGTTGACCAATCTGGAAACTATGTCCATCCAGTGTTCAATTCTAATCCAACCCTCCCACTGCATCCATCTCATCCTTCCTGCCAAATCATCAATACTTCCATTATTAGTAACCATTTCTTATTCACTCTACATATCATACATAATCAAATAGATAGAGAAGTATATTTTCGTTGACAAACCAACATTAATCTTAAAGAAAGGATGAGATAGGATGTATACCATAACTACAGGGACCAAATACAATAAACTTGGAGAATAAGTGTAACAATCTCAATATGAGTATTCATACTCATATGCAGCATCATTAGCAGCCCTGCCCAATTTATATTTTCTGCAATAACCGTCAACGGGTCAGCTTTCAAACATCGAAGCAAATGACACCAAAAAAAGAGTTGTTTCAATAGGTATAAGGTAAATCAAAATGACGGCAGAACATCCAAGCAAAATCATTTAGTAATTAACTTAGGATAATTTAATGCAGTACATGAAAAAAGTAAAAATATCATAGTATTACTGAAAAAAGACATGTCTTGTGCAAGGACATAGCCATATGCATACAGTGAACTTGACTTTTGTGATATGAGGATATTAGGACAATGAGTATTTAAAGTTGCTGCAATTGTCTTCAAATGAGAACATTTCCTGTAAGACAAGTGTAAACTCAAACAAAGTTGGTAGATTTTCCTTTCAGCATTAGAAATATATAAGGTAATGCATGTGCAAGTTCTCCTTGAAAAAATACATTAGCACATATAATCCGTTATATATTACTCCTCCATCCCAATTTTATTGTCCCCCTTTTCCCAAAAATTCATCCCTATATAATTGGAGTAGCTTAGCATTTAGAGAATGAGTACTTCTAAAAGTTAAATTATCATTTTATACATGATCTTTAACAGCTAATACCTTTAACTATTTCAGACATACAAGCAAATCACACGAGAAAAAGCCTCACTAAGTATAAGCATACACTAGTATGACGACAAAGAATTCGAAATTCTTGCACAGGAGACCCTTATATCTTGCATACAACTAGTGACATTGGGCCAAGGTAGATGAATAACAAAACATATAAGACAAAAAAAAAGCATAGCAGAAGTACTTTTTACTAATTTGGTCGGGTTTCACTCCTTTAATCAATCCGACTCCAACAAACTGATCATCACGGATTGAACAAATCTTCGTACAACCGAAAGTGACGACTGGTAAAACATAAGACAAATGTTAATGAATAAGATGTAGAGCAATGCACTAGAAATGATACGTTGTTGAGCGGACTAGAAACTCACATCTGCTTCCAGTAGAGATCTTAGGATATATCGCATGGGTTCAGCAATGTTCTCTTTTGTTAAGACCTCTAAAGAAACTACAAACACATCCTTCATAAATCATTTAAAAATTAGTCTCATTCAAACCACATGTCCTTTATGCTATTAAGTTCTCCATCAATTAGAATGCAACTCAATCGAAAAGTTCCCACTCATGAATTTAGTCCATACAAAAAATTGATAATAACAGGCCAGTAAAGACTAAAATTCTTATATACACAGCTTCTGCTTCAATTTCTTCAATAATCACATGACCATTTCTTTCCAAGCAAATATAACTAAATGAAGCTAAAACCCGAAAGTCATTTCCTTCCTACATAGCATACATTGAAATTCTAGCAAGAATATGAAAAAATACTTGTTTCAAAAAACATTGAAAACATATATGTGATAGGGAATATAAGAAAAACACCTTTACTTCCTCTTTGACATGTTAAAAATACAATCAAAATGGAGAGTAATGAATGATAAATATCTTGAGAGTCACTTCAGCACCAAACCATAAATTTCCGAACACCCTCAAGCTATATAGATCAATGATACTAAGAATAGACTTGAGACAGCTCAAGAATTTGCACCTGTTCATGAAATCAATTGATTAGAAATAGCTCAATGAAGGTATTAACTACTGTTATGAAAAAGAGGTGACTTTCATCACCAAGTTGGACAAAGCGTTTTTGAATTCTGGACCTAATAGCTCATTATGCGCGCCTACTCACGGCCAAAATATGGTTCTCTCTTGGGATTTTATGGTTCTTACCTTATAAATTGCAGCACCAACAGTAGTTTCTACTTTATAGCCGAAGCTAACTATAAGTAAGCTAGAAGTTGTTAGTTAAAACTAACTATAGGTAAGTTGGAAGTGTACGCAAATATTACCTATAATCATGACCTCATTTTCGTCAAATTCTACATCATTCTACCAAAAACTAGCATTGCATTGTAAAAGGGTGCACAAGAGAACCCGCTTGCTTCACAAGGGCTGTTTTAGCCAATTCTTCGACAAATGCGTGCCACTAGAACCATACTTCTTACGAGTGCCCACAAAAACATCCTGAACATTTCTCGATAGACCACTTTACCGATAGAACCAAGTACATCAATTTGAGTATCAGTAGTTATGAACATAGAGACTAAAATTCACACATTTCTTCAGATTATAGAACCGATATGAGAGACCGAGAAAATACCGACGATCGACTACACTAATGATACAAAAAGTGTCAAAACTACTCTCTTCATTCCAGTCATTTTTTAACCTTTGTTTTTGGCACAAAGAGCAAGGAAAGAGGAGGGGGTCAATTATGGATGACTAGTGGACCAAACTGAGTGTGGAGAATCAAATTGCCCATCAAAAGCATTCCCAAAATAGAAAGGTAAATAATTGACCGAGACACCCCAAAATGGAATAGGTAAACAAATGATCGGAATAGAGTATCTGTTTTCTTAGCTTTCAGCCTACGCTTACAACTCTCATCAGGGAAATTGACTATGGAAAAAGAAGATAATACATAAGGCAAGAAGCTAAAAAAAAAAAGAAAGAACTCAGAATCCAACAACATAATACGTACAAAGTAGTGGTATTAAAACTTCACACTGACAATCCAACATATTTTGCACCAAGTCCAACTACTTAAAAGCATAAAGTTTGTGCAGAAATAGAACACGAACATAAGCTAAATATGACCACACCATAACAAGCAATCTTGCCTAAAGATACCAAACTGAAATAGTTTCTTACAAGATGGCATTAGACAGCCCAAGAATTATTAAAATGTCGCCTCCAGTAGCTTCAAGTTTGAAATTCAAGTTTTTCTGAATCGAAGAAAAATGGTCAGATCGCTACAGAGTTGGACTAGAAATGATCAAATTGACTTAAGCTAAGTCTAAAGATGTGTTATTCATATACTCCGTACTATTCATAGTATACCATATTTTGGAGGATATGATCTGTCTGCCTTATTTCCAAGACAATAGACTATAAGTTCAATTCACATAAATTATAAGAGGAAAAAAAATACAATTAGCAAGCATATTTTTCTCGGTGGTAAAACCGTATGACGAAATCCCAGAAGTAGGCAAGGCTTTCAATGTTTTTTCGGATAATAATGGCAAATACATTGAAACTATCAAGAGTACTAAATGGGAACAACACCCGCTAACATTAAAAATTAACCTGCTGATGCTATTCCCTTACCAAGCAATTAATGAATTACTCATTCTCCCAGAGCATGCAGGTTATGTATAAGACAGAAGACAGGCAAAAGTGATTAAACTTAGTCATAGATCTCCCTCTCACAATCACCAATATCTCACAAATAATAATGCCAAGCTTGACCATCATATACCCAATAGAAAAACTAGAAGTTTCTGCAATCTAAAATCTCAATTCATTTACTATAATAATCAAAATTTATCACTTTATGCCTAATATTCAAGAAGTAGCTATCCAACACCAAAAAATCCACAGCAAAAACTGAAGGAGAAGAAATCTATGACTGGGGTAGACTAAATGCATCCAACTTAATACCAATTTTAGTTGTTAACCAATATAATATACAAATCAAAAATTGAAGAAATTATTGATTACGGATGACGATGAAACAACGAAAACAATGAACTAATGAATGAAGAAATTTACCTATTTAGTTGATAATGATGATGATTGATATGAATTAAATAAAATACCAGCTATTGGCTTAAATAGCTAAGTAAACAGAATTTGGCGGGAAATAACAGAATAACAGAATTGGAGGGAAAGTTTGTTATGAGATTTCAGTTGTATAAATATAGTTATCCTTGCATTTCATTTCTTAGCTTTTACCAGAATTGTAATCTCATTCTCTCTCTTAATCCTTTCTCTCTCTACTGTAATCTTCAGCAGAATTTATCAATAAAATTACACATTCGATTTCCTTTCTTCTTCTAGGAATCCTATTGTAATTTCTGAGTTTCTCGATTAATTCCTGAGCTCATACATATAAGTGGTATCAGAGATCCTTCCTGGATTCTCTTGATTAAAATGCCGCCAAAAAACGCAAGAAACTCTGATAATATGCTTACTGAAGTTGCGCCATCAATGGAGGATAAGGTGAAGAATCTGGGTGAATCAATGGTTAATATTGAAGCAAATTTGGGAGAATTCGTGAGAATTCATACTCAAGATAAGGCGGAATTGAATGCAGCAATTCAACTACAACAACAAGGGTTGAATGATAAAATGGATCGCATGAATTCAAGGATTGAGCAAGTTTTGGGGCAATTAGTTGCAATGAGTTCTAGGGTTGTTAATCCGGAGAAGAATTTCGAAATTCTGGTCAAATTGGTTCTTCAAATTCTGGTCTTCTTCCAAACCCTAATTCTGGAAATATCCCCAATTCTGGTAATTTCTTCAATTCAAATTTCACTCGTTTCTCTAGAGTAGAATTCCCTAAAAACCCTAATTCTGGAAATATCCCCAATTCTGGTAATTTCTTCAATTCAAATTTCACTCGTTTCTCTAGAGTAGAATTCCCTAAATTCAGTGGTGATAATGTGTTAGGCTGGATTTACAAATGTGATCAATTTTTTGAGGTTGATTCTACTTCTGAAAACATTAAAGTTAAAATGGTTTCAATTCATCTTGAAGGCAAAGCTTTATTATGGCATCAATCTTTGATGAAAACTAGAGAATTTGGTAATTGGCCTAGTTGGGAAGAGTATAAAAAAGCTATAATTGCTAGGTTTGGAAACAATTCTTTTGATGACCCTATGGCTGAGATTATGAACCTGAAACAAAAAGATTCTGTTGTTCAATATCGGAACAATTTGATGGATTGTTGAATAGAACTCGACTTGTCTCGAAAAACAGGCTTTGAGTTGTTTTCTTAAGGGTTTGAAGGATGACATACAAAATACTGTAAGAATGCATAAACCTCAATCTTTAATGGATGCATTTGCTTTAGCCAAACTTCAGGAAGCTCTTTGTTTCTTCTTTTGTTAGAAGGAATAAACCCATTTTAGAAAGACCTTTTCCTGCACCCCAATAGAATAGATCTTTTTCATCTCAGTCACAACCACAGAACCATAGATTCACTGGAAATCAGAAACTTGTTACTTCTAGATTAAGTGAAAAGGAGATAGCTGAAAAAAGGGCAAAACATCTGTGTTTTACATGTAATGAGAAATGGTCACCTGTGCACAAATGTAAAGCCCAATTGCACAGTATGGAATTTGTAGTGATGGTTGATGAGGAGGAGGACATAGGAGAAGATTTGGAAAAGGGAGGTGAAGAGGACTGTGTTCAAGAAGAGGAAGATTTACCCCCTCTCATTTCTTTAAATGCCATTAATGGAAATACCACTTACCAAACAATGAGAGTAACTGGTAAGGTTAGAGGAAACCCCATACACATTTTAATCGATTCAGGCAGCACCCACAATTTTTTAGATGTCAATACTGCTGCAAAACTAGGATGCAAGCTTAAGAATACTTGTCCTTTGGTTGTGTCTGTGGCTAATGGAGAAACAATATTGAGTAAATCAATGTGCCCTCAGTTTGAATGGGAACTACAGGGGGCTAAATTTTACACTGATGTGATGCTAGTACCTTTAGGGGGGTGTGAAATGGTGTTGGGCATACAGTGGTTGACATCCTTAGGACCTGTTTTATGGGATTTCAACCAACTCAGAATGGAGTTTAAGTTTCAAGGGAAAAAACATGTTTTGAGAGGCTCTAAAGCTAATGCTACCTTGCAATGGCTAAATGGGAAGCAATTGGAAAATACCTTGTGCAAATTGACTGGAAAGAGTGAAATGGCCCAGTGTTTTGCTATTAGGGCATTTTCTTTGAATGAAATAAGTGCAGAAAACAGCAAGGAAGAGTGTCACCCTGAACTTGTTGAGTTATTGTTGGAATTTGGGGATATATTTGAGGAACCAACCACATTACCTCCTCATAGGACACATGATCATAGGATACACATAAAAGAAGGGGTTTCTCCTGTCAATGTCAGACCATACAGGTACCCAGTCATACAAAAGGATGCCATAGAACATATTGTACATGAGATGTTGTACAGTGGAGTAGTAAGACCTAGCCAAAGTCCTTACTCCTCTCCTGTGGTGTTGGTTAAAAAGAAGGATGGAACTTGGAGACTATGTGTAGACTATAGAGAATTGAATAAGAATACTGTCAAGGATAAATTTCCTATTCCCATAATTGAAGAGTTATTAGATGAGCTGCAAGGTTCTATGCTGTTCTCTAAAATTGATTTGAGGTCAGGTTACTGGCAAATTAGAATGCACAATGATGATGTGGAGAAGACTGCTTTTAGGACCCATGAAGGACATTATGAATTCATGGTCATGCCCTTTGGCCTCACAAATGCTCCATCAACTTTTCAGCAATTAATGAACACTGTTTTCAGAAATTATTTGAGGAAGTTCATACTAGTATTTTTTGATGACATCTTATATATAGTAAGAATTTGGAAGAACATTTAGTACATCTCAGGACCACTTTTGAGATTCTAAGGACACATACCTTATTTGCTAAAAGATCTAAATGCACATTTGGAGCATCTGAGATTGAATACTTAGGACATGTGATATCTCAAGAAGGTGTTACAACTGATAAGGCAAAAATAGAGGCAATGGTGAAGTGGCCAGCACCTACTACAATCAAGGAATTAAGGGGTTTTTTGGGACTCACTGGCTATTACAGAAAGTTCATTAGATGGTATGGAATTTTGAGTAAGCCCTTAACAAATTTACATAAGAAAAATGCTTTTAATTGGAATTCAGAAGCTGCAAAGGCATTTGAGACCTTGAAACAGGCAATGGTTAATGCTCCTGTTTTAGCTCTTCCTGATTTTTCTAAAGAATTTACTGTGGAGACTGATGCTTGTGATGCTGGAATGGGGGCTGTACTGTCTCAAGAAGGACACCCCATTGCCTACATTAGCAAGGCATTTTCTACAAGGAGCCTAGCAGTTTCCACATATGAGAAGGAGCTGCTTGCTGTAATTTTGGCCGTGGAAAAATGGAAACCCTATTTGATTGGTAGACACTTTGTGATCAAAACTGATCATTTCAGTTTGAAATATCTTATGGAACAAAAGGTTACTACCACTTTTCAGAGTAAATGCCTACCAAAGCTACTGGGTTTAGACTATGAAATCAAATACAGGAAGGGAGTGGAAAATGGAGCTGCTGATGCTCTATCCAGGGTGACTGGACATCAACTTATGACAATAATGGTATCTAATATCCACACTGAATTGTTGACTATGGTTTCTGACAGTGGGAAAAGTGATGCAAACTTGCAGGACATCATTCAACAATTAAAGGAGGGAAAAGTACACAAGAGGTATAAGTGGGTGAATGAAGAATTGAGAAGGAAGGGAAGTTTGGTGGTGGGTAATGATGTAGTTCTCAGGAAAAAAATCATTTCCTTGTTGCATGACTCTCCTACAGGGGGGCATTCTGGGGTCCAAGCTACTGTTAAGAGGATTAAGAGTCTGTTTTATTGGAAGCATTTATCTGGAGATGTCAGGAATTATGTTAGGCAATGTGGGGTGTGTCAAAGGTGCAAACCCATATTGCAGCAACCAGCTGGATTATTACAACCTCTTCCCATTCCAGAAGCTGTGTGGGTGGACATTTCTATGGACTTCATAGAGGGTCTTCCAAGATCTCAGGGAAAAGATACAATATTGGTGGTGGTGGACAGGTTGAGTAAGTATGCTCATTTTCTGCTATTAAGCCATCCATTCACTGCCACTTCAGTGGCTCAACTGTTCTTGGATCAAATTTTCAGACTCCATGGGATGCTAAAATCTATTGTTAGTGACAGGGATAAGGTGTTTTTAAGCAATTTTTGGCAGGAACTGTTTCGTTTAAAGCAAGTGGAGTTGAGAATGTCTTCTGCATACCATCCTCAGACTGATGGACAAACATAAGTGGTTAATAGATGCTTGGAAACTTACTTGAGGTGTATGACTAATGAACATCCAAAGGAATGGGCTAAATGGATCCCTTTGGCTGAATGGTGGTACAACTCTTCTTATCATTCAGCTGCACAAAAGACCCCCTATGAGATTGTATATGGTCAGTCCCCTGCTGTCCATGTTCCTTATTTGATGGGTGACAGTAGGGTGGAGGCAATTGACAGATGCTTGAAGGCTAGAGAAGACTGTCTAAAAATGCTAAAATTTCATCTTAAGAGGGCTCAAGAGAGGATGAAGAAACAGGCTGATAAAAAAAGGGTGGAAAGGGAATTGCTGATAGGTGACTTAGCATATGTCAAATTGCAACCTTACAGGCAACAATCAGTGGTGCAGAGGACCTGTGCAAAACTATCTCCAAGGTATTATGGACCTTTTCCTGTGGTGTCCAAAGTGGGGTTGGTGTCCTACAAACTGGAGTTACCCCCTCAAGCAAAAATACACCCAGTCTTCCATATTTCTTTGCTCAGAAAACATGAAGGCCCAAATCCTACAGTCAGCTCCTTACCTGAAGTTGATGAACTGCAACAAATCAAGGCTGAACCTGTAGAAATCCTGGATAGAAGACTGATCAAGAAAGGGAACATGGGAGTTGTGTTTGTTCTAGTAAGGTGGGCTAACTCAACTGAAGCTGATTCTACTTGGGAGTCATACGATGATATGAAAAGTAGATTTCCAGAATTCAGTTTGGATCCAGCTTGAGGCCAAGCTGATTGTTAAGGGGGATGGATTGATATGAATTGAATAAAATACCAGCTATTGGCTTAAATAGCTAAGTAAACAGAATTTGGCGGGAAATAACAGAATAACAGAATTGGAGGGAAAGTTTGTTATGAGATTTCAGTTGTATAAATATAGTTATCCTTGCATTTCATTTCTTAGCTTTTACCAGAATTGTAATCTCATTCTCTCTCTTAATCCTTTCTCTCTCTACTGTAATCTTCAACAGAATTTATCAATAAAATTACACATTCGATTTCCTTTCTTCTTCTAGGAATCCTATTGTAATTTCTGAGTTTCTCGATTAATTCCTGAGCTCATACATATCAATGATCAATGAGAGGTGTGATTAAGGATGAGAAATTGAGAGTTGAACACAGTAGGCAATGGTGGAAATCATGAAATCATGGAATTAGTAAATGAATTAGGTTTTGATACATTAATTAATTAGAAGGGACAGCATGTATGGTATAGGCGGTTTGTGTTTTCGAAAGCGCGAGGCCAAATTTTTGAGTTTTAATTAGCGTGTTATTCGTGCGGGAGTTCAGCCTAGCGTTTTTTTATTAGAAAATTATTATTATATCAATATAATGGATCGACGCTTCTAAAAGCGTCGACCAGAAAGCGTCATGAAACTAAGGGAATTCTAGTAGTGCAGTGCTCATGCCACCCAAACGAGATCAACTTGTTGGTTTATATCTCACGGTAACTGAAACGGCCATGGGTGCCATGCTGGCCCAAACAGTAGGAAAAGAAGAAAGGGTTATCTACTACCTCAGTAAGAAGTTCTTGGAGTACGAGTGCAAGTACACACCACTCGAAAAGAAATTCCCCGCTCTTGTGTGGGAAATGAAGAAGTTACGCCATTACATGCGTAGCTACTCCGTCAAAATATACTCCAAAATGGATCCTGTCAAATACCTCTTCTAGAAACCCGTTCTCAACGGACGCCTAGCGAGGTGGACTTTGATGCTCTTAGAGTTCGATCTCAAGTATGTACCTCTGAAAGTTATAAAAGGGCGCGTCGTTGCCGAGTTCTTCACAGAAAATCCCATCAATGATGCACAAACAATAGACACCCGATCGTTTCCGGATGTGGATATACTCCAAACCGATATAGATTCCTAGGACCTTTACTTTGATGGAGCATCGAACTTAAGAGGATTTGGAATAGGAGTGTTGCTCATTTGTCCTGAAGGCGAGCATACACCACTCTCTGTCAAACTCGACTTCGAGGTGACAAACAATGCGGCAGAATATGAGGCTTGCCTCATTGGACTACAAGCAACAGTAGGTTTAGGCATCAAGAATCTTCGGGTACATGGATATTCATCTTTGATCATCAACCAAATTACGGGATCGTGGAAAATTCGGAGTGAAAACTTAGCACCCTATCAAGCAAGGATAGACCAAGTTGCCCAATTCTTCGATCAAGTAACCTACCTACACTTACCTCGAGAAGAGAATCAATTTGCAGATGCTCTTGCAAAACTTGCATCTTTCATTAACATGCCGGATAATATGGTAGAAATGCCTTTATGCATCGAACGACGGTCAGAACCGGCTTATGTGCACCAAATTACAGATGAAGAAGAAAACCAAGAGGAACCTTGGTTCCAAGCAATCCTGAACTTCAAACTCAACGGCACCTATCCAGCAGATATGGACAAGAGGGGACAACGTGCTATACGCCTACTAGCTTCCCAATACGTCCTCATGCCAGGAGAATTATATAAAGGAACGCCTCTTGGCGTAATCCTGCGCTGCCTTGATCATTCACAGGCACAGAAAGTGATGAAAGAAGTCCATGATGGAGAATGTGGCCCTCACAAGAGTGGACCAATGATGGAAAATAAAATCACGCTTTTAGGATACTATTGGACCACAATGGAATCCGATTGCATCAAGTATGTCAGACATTGTCATAACTACCAAATTTTCGGGAATGTGCAACATGTCCCTCCTTCATTACTCTACACCATGACATCTCCTTGGCCTTTTTCTGCTTGGGGAATTGACATCATCGGAAAGATCACCCCAGCCGGAACAGGGGGTTACTGTTTCATTTTGGTGGCTATCGACTATTTTACCAAATGGGTAGAAGCAGCTTCTTATACTAGTCTCACAGCCAAGAACGTGGCAAAATTCATACAAACCAATATCATCTGTCGATACGGTTGCCCACATGAGATCATCAGTGATAATGGATCCCATTTCCAGGCCGAGACTGAGAAATTGCTAGCCAAATACAAGATCAAACATCACCATTCCTCGCCATATAGACCACAAACTAATGGTGCGGTAGAGGCAGCAAACAAAAACGTTGTCACAATCCTCAAGAAAATGATTGACGACTATCGAGATTGGCCAAGAAAGATACCATTTGCCTTATGAGGATATCGCACATCTGTTAGGACGCCCACTGGGGCCACCCCTTTCTATTTGACCTATGGCATGGAAGCCGTGCAACCATTCGAGCTCGAAATACCATCCTTGTGTATTTTACTCGAAAGCCAAATCCCGGAAGCCGATTAGAAGAGGGATAGGTATGAAGAACTCATCCTCCTGGATGAATGTAGATTGCGTGCATTACATAATGTGCAAACGTATCAGGCACGTATCAAACGAGCCTTCAACAAAAGGGTTAAGCCAAGGAACATCAAAGAAGGAGACTTGGTTCTCAAATAACTTAGAGCTCTTTTACCTGTCGATCCGTGAGAAAAGTTTAAACCCAACTGGACCAGACCATTTCTGGTCAAATCCATACTCCCGGGGGGTGCGGTTAGGATCACAGACTTAGATGGGAATGAATTTGCCAACCCAACAGACCTCGACCAACTAAAATGTTACTATGTCTAGAATAGGAACAAAACGCGCCTCGCGTAACCTCACGTATCGCTCCTGTGACACGGAATATAAACGGCCCCTGGCCAGCTGAAATAAGCTAATGTCACCTTGCTCTTGCATTTTGACAAATCGCCATCCTCATATCATCAAATAAACTGTATTGTGCTTTAAGAGTAAGTAAAGCTCATGCTTATTTTCTAGTTATTACAAGCTCTTGCTTAGAACAATTATTCTTTTACATTTACTTGAACTACACGCAAGGGTTTAATTTCATTTTTTTAAAAATGAATACGCAAGCAATCCTTCACAGGATACAACCCATTCATCTTTTGAATGTAAATAAAAGGACATTTGCGTATGCATTTCGAATTCGTCAAGAATAATAAAAGAAAATCACAACGGTTTCATAATCAATTAACCTTTTTTTATTTAATTTCTTTCCATAATAATAATAATAATATGCCATATAATAAATAAATGGGCTAGGATTCTAAAAACCCCACCATATTGAAAATGATAATAATAATAATAATAATAATAATAATAATAATAATAATAATAATAATAATAATAATAATAATAATAATAATAATAATAATAATAATAATAATATCAAAGACTTATGCTATTCTTTCATTTTCCATTTGTCTTTGTCATTCTTATCATATTTCCTGTCTCGGCCACGAGCCGGACGGTCATGCGCTATCTCAGACCTAATCATCAACAGTCTCTCTCGTGGTCTAGCCTTGCCATTCTTATCTACCACCTTTTCCACGACAGGAGAAGTCTTCGGTTTCTTCGATGGATGAACAACTCGAAATCCGGCTTCTTCCTCTCCCTCGGTCAAGTGCTTCTCTTTCTCCTTCTCTACATCACGAACCTTGTAGTCAACAGGCTCGCGTTTCCTTAGTCTCTCGCACTCCTCAGGAGTAGTAGCTTTCCTCCACTGTAAGTAGGAATCTAATACCCATAGTGTACTAACAGAAGAGTTTAGGAACCACATGTTTCTTTAAGCCCATTTGAGGGCCCACTCTCTTCGGCTCTTAGTAGTAAGTGCCATGGCAGTGTGAGGAACAGTATCAAGCTTCGGAATCGTCTGCTTCAATCCAACCTACCTCATCAGCCTCTCTGGGAAGATGCATACCATGAATTCCAAGCCAGGAATGCGCACAGATCGGGTAGGGTCCAAGGACGATACTCCAGTGACAGATATGAGATGCGACCATGGTACGATCCATCTGATCAAGGGACCATCCTCGCTCTTCAGCTTGTTCTCCCAGTAGTTGCAGACTCGAGTAAAGTCCACCATGTAAAGCCCGGTCCTCATTGCAATTGAGCGAGCATGATAAGCAAGAACATTAACTGGGGGCTCGATTAATCGTACGCGCTCCATAAGCCTAACCTACCAAAACCAGGTATTAGTATTCGGAAAAAAAAACAAGAAAAAGAAAGAAAGAAAAATGTGTTCTTTTACCTGCAAATTGATGGGACTTCCCAAATAAGGAAGGTCGCGGTTGGCTTTCCTGTTATCTAACCCCAACAGGATCTCTCCTAAACATAGGCAAGCTGGGCTCCTACGCAGCTCCATCTGCTCAACTAGGCTCAAATAGCGAGGGTCACCTCTCATATCCTAATCAACATGCCCTTGAAGTGCATAAACATGCAATAGGCAAAACCCAAATGCCCTCCACCTCGCAACATAGGAGTAGGATCTGCCTTATTTATGAATCGACCAATGAAATCCAGCAATCGGACTCCTTTTCAGGTCACAAGACGGTCAACCTCAGATCTTGTCAATCCAAGAAAATCCCTAAATTTATTTTTATACCCTTGAGAAGTAGAGGGTATAGCAGGTAAATGTTCCGGGTCCCAACCACCAATTGCAGCAATTTCTTCAGGGAATGGGCAGATATCGCCTCCAGGAAAGGCAAATAAGTGATAGTTCGGGTGCTAATACTCGAGACAGGCATCCAAGAACGGTTTGACAACCTTGATTAGCTTCAAGCTCAAAATTGATCCAAAGTTGAAGGCACCAATATCATGTTTCTCTACATTTGAGAACTCGTTTGTCCATTCTTTGAGACGGATTTCTAAAGTATTCATGATATATACTTAGAGAGTTTTTATGTAATAAGACGGAGAAAGACGGAAGAATTATGTGAATAAAACCTCCATCGACGTCTTTATTTATACTAAAAGTTGTTTCCTAAAATCTGTCAGGACGGACACACTTAGGAAAGGGCGCAGCACTTGCTGCGCCTCTTCAAAGGGACGCAGCTCCTGCTGCGCCTCTTCCTCAGCTCTATTTCTGTGGTTTTCCGCGTTGAATATTTCCTAGATCCTTAAAGCATAATTTCCTATTCGCATGGGTTATTATTTTTGGTAATTCCGTCAAATTACCATGTTTTCGAGTTTCCTAATTCCACGGGCACGCATTTAGAGGCGACATCGACATTTTCGTCATTTCAGCACACTTACCCATTTCTTTTTTAATCTTCTTTTTTGGGGAATCATTTCACCAATGTAATTACTCATTTTCAAACTTAACCATTTCCTTTTTTAATTTTCTTTTTTTTGGGGAATAATTTCACTCCCGTTTCATATCACATTTCAAACTTATATGTTTCTATTTTCATCTTTTTTTTAGGGGGTAACCCTCCCTACTGTCCGGTCATTTCTGTCCGGTCATTTTCGATATTGTCCGGTCATTTCTGTCCGGTCATTTTCGATAAATTTTTTGCATTTTCTCGAGTCTTTGTCTTGCGCTAATTTAGGCCATGTGTACAAATATGTGTTTTATGTGCAATTTCTGTGTAAGTGTTAGCAGCATGACGGCATAAACTGTTATCTACCAAATCTTTTCAAAGCTAACCTGCAGGTACAAACGTACAACCATCATATATACAACCAAAATGTATATGTACACCAAACTGGGGGCTCGAGCCCGAAACAAAGTGTATAAAGTGCTAAATGAAGGTCCTAAAATGTACAAAAGTCTGTGGATTACAGCCAACGACAAAAAAGACAAAGAACAACAAACTACTGCTGGTCGTCGCCAAACTCGGTAACTCTCGCCTCGAGAGCAGCGATCTCAGCATCTCGGACCTCTAGCTCCCTCAGCAGGCGAGTCGTCTCCTCTTGGGACTGAGCTAGATCTCGCTCCAAGTCATGCTCCCTCTGCAAACGACAAGAATTGGCTCATGTCAATCATTTCAAACATAAAGAAAGTTAGAAAATTCAAAAAAAAAGTAAATGGAAGGTTCATACATGACGTCCTCGACCGCCAGGAAGTGCCTCGATGGCAGTGGCCCGTAGCCGGTTGGCTACCCTCCACAAAGCCACGAACCGGGATGGCGCAACCTACATTTCAATAAACAAGGATTCTCAATAATGGAATAAGTTTAAACAAGTGTATTCTTATACAAAAGCTGATTAAATTGGGGAGCATACCCTCCGAATCAGATGCTGCCACTCGTCTAGACCAGCATCTCTCACCGCCGCGTCAAAGTCGCGAAGCTTGGAGATCGTCGTCATACCTGTCGCATCAGTGTACTCGAGTGTCTCGCGGTACACTGGGGGCTTGATGCCCGCCACCTTAACCTCCTTCAAAATTCAAATGGTTTTCATTAATTGATGATCATTCATCATGTTTTCATGTCAATCGAAAAAGAATAAAGCACTTACCACAATTGGCCAGTACGCTAACCTCCGGTAAAGGAACGCCGAGTAGTCCTCACCAGGATGAAGGAGGGCGTCGCCACCGACGTGTGCCATGTCTGCCTCCCTCTCAGCATCGGAAGGCTCCCTGAACATCATTTGAGGAGGATCGATATGGACTGTCAGGACATCACGAGAGCACTGACGAGTCAAACGCTCGCCCAAGAACCACACGAGACCCATCGACATCCTCAGTAGCAACCGGTTCGAGCTCCTGGGTCGAAGGACCTCAGCCACAAAAGGAGGGACGCCAGTGTAGTCCGCCCAAGGCCTGGGCACCCACTATGAAAAGCAAACAAGAGGTCATTCTTATGATTAGTTCTAAAAGAAATCAATGAAGAAGCAAGCAAAGAAGGATAAGTCGAAGGTACTCACGCCCTCCAACTGCAGAGCGTTCACGTCCCGTCGACAAAAGTCATGAAACGAACGCTGGCTCTTCGTGCGACACATCACCCAATCCTTCATAACGGGATAAGCTCTCTTCACTGGCTCTGTCCTCTTGGGCACAAGACTCGGGAAGTAGGAGTACACCCACGCCTGCAAGACAAGATAATCAATAATGATCTTTCGTGATTCGAAAAGGAAATGGTCTTTCATGATACGAAATAAAAGTTTCGTACCTCCAGCAACAGTCCAAGGCCAACAGTGGCAGGAGAAGTCCCCTTCTCTATCAACTCCGGACGAACCATGGCCCTCATATAGCGAATGAGGACCGCAAAACCAGTAGTGACCCAGTCCCAACGGCCTAGGCCACTCAGGTCAAAAAGGAAGGGAAGAAGCTTCGTCAACAGCCTCTCTCCCTTGTCTCCGAGGTAGATCGAAGATAAGAACCACCAGAGCCACAAACGAGCTCTCTAGTCGGCAGTTCAAGGAGGAGGAGCCGTCTCCCTCCCATCGATCACCACCATCGCCGGTCTCTTCCCAGCAAAGTAATCCCGAACATAGGAACTAGGCACCAACCCCGGAAGCGCAGCAGCCTTCGGCATCAGGTTCCAACCGATTAAGCTCCTAGCCTCGGCCGAGTCCACCCATATGGCTATCTCCGACCACACCACAGCCTTAGTCCCGCACGGCAAACCAGAAATCATGCCGTAATCCTCCAAAGTGACCCCAATCTCGCCAAAAGGCATGTGAAAAGTAGAGGTCGTGTCCCAAAATAGATCAAGGAAAGCTCGAACCAGGCTAAGGTTAGCCCGAATCTTCCTTCTCTTGATGTCCCTCCAAGCTCGTACCAAGGCACCAAACGCTCCCTGCTCAATGATGGCCCGCTCCTCCGGCGACAACTTCCCGTAAGACTCCATCATCGTCATATAGCCCGAGAAAGACCTGATGTTCTCGGCCTCCTATTTTGATTCGAAGCAAGAGCTATCTTTAGCTCGAATGAAAGAGAAAAGGAATAGCGAGTAAGAATAAAAGAAGATAAATGAAAGGGTGATGAGTTCAAATTACCAAGCTCTTCACCGTCCTGTAGGACAAGTGACCCCCCCGCAGCCCAGATAAGGTGTCTGTTGTCCCAGCTCTCAGCCCACTCATGCGCTCCCCTTAGCTGGTGACCACCTCGTCCGACGTTGGCCCGCCTCGGGGCCTCCTCCTCCTCAACAACCTCCTCCCCGACGACCTCGTCCTCAGCAGCTGCCACTACAGTAGTGAAAGCCTGCTCTAATGCCTCCTCAAGCGTACGAGAAGGGTCAAGAGCCCTGTCCACGTCCATGGGACCCCTCCCTGACGTATAAGCTTCATCACCTGCAAAATTAAAGTGAATTTAGGCCGCGTCAAATGACGAAAAGCCTTAGTTAGGGGATTTTCGTGTTTTCAAAGCTCCGAAATCGCTCTTTTCTCGTCATCTTTAGCCTCTTTCACAAAAACCTGACCACCCATGTGATGATATGGGTCAAGTCAAGTCTAAATTGAAGCCTAGTCATGGGTTCGAGTCGGAATTTCGACAGCATTTCGTTATAACAATGATTATGCCCTAGAAAAGTGTCCTGAAAAAGCCGTCACAAATCAAAATTCCGAAATGGTAGGAATTTTACCCATCATACAAGGATTCCAAATATCAATTTTCATCACAAATGGGCAATCCTAAGGCTATTTTCGAAGCAATTTACGGTTTAGCTGTGAGACTGTCTCAATTTCATTCAAATGCTCAAAACTCAATGAAAATTCGAAATGAACATATGGTTATGATCCTTATATTGCCAATTATCCATCTACAAAGTCAATTTTGCAAGGCAAAATCATTTTGGGGAAAAGCCCCAAATTTTCGACATTTTTAGGGTTGGAAACCCTAATTTGTCGATCCAAATTGATCAAATGTGGAAGATTAATGCAAAGATAATACACATAACTCGGTTAGTCATGGCAAATGCAAGTTTTTGATCAAATTTTGGCGAGAAATGGTTGAAATTTGAGAGAGTATTTGATGAATTTGTGTTTCGAAATTATGAATAAAACCCGTGTTTTATCGAGTTTTTACCCAGATAGAGCCACGCTCATGAAAAGACGCAGCAGATGATGCGCTTCTTCCAAGAGATGCTGCTCTTGCTGTGCCTCTTCTTTAGTTTCCCTCCAAATTAATTTTCGAAGATTCGTTATAAGTTCGTTATTTGTGGGCCCATTTTTGGTGCGCCTCTTCCTCAATGCCATATACCATATATTTGGTCCATTTGATGTTATCCTTCGTCTGGACCCACATTTTCAAACCGACTGCAAACTGTTGCGGTACGTCATCAAGACCTCGCTTGCCACAACGAGCGAGTACCCTCTAACAGGTGTTTCGACACACCTCTATTATGTTCCCCCAGCGAGAGTTCTGGACAGACAATTGTCCCTCTCAAGACATGGAGATCAGTCTCGATTACGTTCCCCCAACGAGAGTTCCTGACAGCCAATTGTCCCTCTCAACACGTGGAGATCAACATCTACCTCAAGTTTTGCCGAAGTTTGTTTGAAAACCGACCCGAGCAGATTTCCCCAGCAGTTCCTGCCGACGTCCTGCTGCCTCTTCGATTTCACGTTTTGCCTTCCTTTGGAGTCTCAAGGAATCTCAGGTATAGTCTCATCTTATGGCTGGCGAGCCTCCTTACATAGTCTAATGGACTTTAAACGACCCTCCCCGATAGTCGACAGACTCTAAAATGTTCCCGACGACAGGTCCTTGGCTCAGACCCCTTGAGCCGCCTCGCGTCGCCATAGTCATCAGGTTGTAATCTTCGATTGACCAGATGGCTATACTTTGACTTTCGCCTTGTCGAAGCCTCACTCAAAGTGGAGGCTCTGTAGATACCTCATTTCTGCACCTCCCGCAAGCCACCCGTTGATGATTGGGCCACATGTTTGGTACGCAGAACGATTAATGACAGTTCGTAAGATTATCGTCAAGTGATAGCTCAAACACTTATGTCTACTTCATAGTTGTCATCTACGCGCAGATACGGTCATTTTGGCAGTAATTAGAGTACATTTGGAGTCCGGGTCACAAACCGTCTTCATTTTCTAATAACCATTTTAAAATGTCGAGTCGGAATATTCTGGAATGTTCCGGATGCTTCAATTCCATATTTTTAATCTTTTAATCTCTTTGGCAAATTATATCCCGGATGTGACACCCCTCGATAGGGCATCAAATTTAAAGCGGAAATTACGAGATTTTTAAAACCTTTAAAAGTTTAAAGTACGAAATCCACCATAAGTGATCAAACAAAATGAAAAGAAAGATAATTAAGGTTTACAATTTAAAAACAAGTGCGTTGGGGAAAAGATATCCCACGAATGAACACAGGTCTAACGATAGGTGAGTCTAAGCAAACTATAACTAAGGTCCAAGGGTCAACGTTCTCGCTAGCTCACACGTCTTCCCCATAACCTGCATCACAAACCTGTCATTCATGTAAACATGAAAGCCACAGTCAGTGGGGAGTAACTCAGGGTTCTCCCAGCCACAATATGTCAAGATACATGTAAGCAAGAACTTAAATAAACATATTGATCATACATCATACTTGAATAATAATGAACAAGGGAATATAACGATAATCATAACGAGATAGGCATATTGCATTCATAATGAGATAGGCATCGAATCATACGAAGTAGGTAAACAACGGACCAATTAAATAGAAAATACGTGGATGGAAACCAATAGCCATTACTTTGAAAATCTATCGACAAACATTGCACGGGACGTGGCTACCATTGTCACATTCATACTTATGGCTTGCATCTCACCATAAGAACGGATGGGAACATCGATCCCGGCGATCTTATCGCAACTAGGGGCTTGCATCTCACCACTAGTATCCGATAGGACCAAGACTCTCACAATCAATCATATAAGACGTGCACTCTCATATATAAGAACACGCCATGGACCGTAACAAGCAATACATTTACAAAGGATTGACTCAAACAAGACAAACCCCTAGACTTCAACCTCCTGGTAGGACGACGCTCATATACGGTCCTAGTCTAAATCTGGCCAGACTCTCGGGATGGACGACACCCGATTCGACAAACGATACCAAATCGTATCCAAGACTCGAAACGTGGTACACCTAACCGTGCCCGAAAGTCGAGTAACCCCAAGCGGAACCTTGTCACCTAACCGTGACCCCCGGTCCGAAGAGGCGGAAGGAAAGATAGCCCAACTCGGAAACAATGGCACCTAACCGTGACCCAATGTCCGAGGGCAAATAAATAGGGAATGTCAAGTAGTCTCACAATGTAAAACGTCACGCTCCGGTCACAAGTACGAGTAACAATTAGTTTGCATGAACATAACGTCAATAAGTCTTATATTAACCAAATACCAATAAGGAAGAAGATACATGCATAAACCATTGATCATAGGGAGTTACAAGTGAAAAGGAGCATACAGGGGACTCCCAGCCGGGAGGGGTACCGGCCGCCGGGCCACCGGCTGGGACAACATACCATTTGTTGAAAATCAATAAAACATACGAGTGCTCTCCCCCCGGTTGGTGGACCGGCGCCGCCCACCCATTTGGGAGTACAAGCCAAATCCCAATTTCACAAAAACCTTCAGTGTACTCCCTGCCGGTCAGTAGACCGGCCGCCGGTCACCCGGCTGGGACTACAGGCTTACGAAATTATGTCCAAAACTTACAGGAATCTCCCAGCCGGGCAGACCACCGGCTGCCGGTCGACCGGCCGGGAGTACATACACACGGTTTCAAAGCAAATCGACTTCCAAACCATTTGAAACCAACACAAATCGTTTCCATCAATTGTTTACGTATCCTAGCATGATTCTAACTCGGAAAAACAACATATTTGAGGAAGAAATCCAACAATTACGGATTTAAAGCAATAAAGATTGAAACTTGAAATCAAACATGTGAGAAATTCATATGAGGATACAATCCAACCAAAATTCAAGTAGAACATAACAAAAATCAGATTTCAACATTTGAAAGGTTAAATTAACAAACAAGGCACACAAACTTTAACATAAAAGTCGAGTAACCCATCACCGTTACTTTTTTGCACTTAAATCCATAAAAGGCTCGTCTACCTTTCAAGAATCCACTTCCGGGTCAACTAAAACTTCTCCTAAACATAAGAAAACACAAAATAAGACTAAGAATCAAAATTAGAAAAAGGGTACCATGTGTAATATGGGTCGACAGCCCCATGAATGGATGAAAGTCGGATCTTTTCTTACCTAGAAAGATGGAGGGCGGTGAGAGGAAGAGATAGACGCGAAAATCACTTGATTCGGATAGGAATTGAGCAAGATATGGAGTTTTGAAGGTTTGTAAGAGAGGTTGATAATGGTGTTGGAGGGTTTTGTGTTTGTTTTTCAGAAAAACAAAGGAGGAAGGTGGAGGTTTATGAGGATGGTAGGTGGAAAAAGGGTATTGTAGAGAAAAGGGAAAGGAAAAGGCCTATAAGGCAAAATTTGGCCCAACAACTTTAAATGAGTCGGTCTCTGCTAGAAATTACGTCTCAAGCCCACTACAACTCAAGACGGGAAATCTTATTATTATTATCATCCGACCAAAATATTTATTTTATATAACTCAAGCTTTAAAAATATAATATTTATACAAATCATGTTTAATAATGAAATTAAATGCTTTAAAATATAATTAAGACAATAGAACGGTTAATTAAATTATAATTGTCAAAATAGAAAATTCGCGGGTGTTACAATCACCCCATCTTTTAAAAAGTTTCGTCCTCGAAACTTGAAAATAGGAATGAAAAGTCATATAACAATAAAACCGGGATTTTGAAATCGGTAACCAAAACATTAAAAGGTTACTTATCGTAAGAATCGAAATCCTTTCAAAAGTTTCAAATAAAATTTTCCGACAGAACCAGATTCTCATCAAAGGAACGAAAATGCTCTCGTTGCGCATTCAAGAACATCACATTCCAAATCGAAGATATGGTCAAAAGCAATTCATTTGTATAAATCGAAAATCAAAATACTTTCAAAAACATTAATGAAGAGTTTTCAAAAGTATAAGTCTCATTCATGGAACGAAATTGCTCTTGTCGTGCACACAAGAACGCTAACTTTCCAAGTCAAAGACAAGTTTAAAATGAAAATCATTCGCCGACAAGCGTAGAACAAGTTATTAAAGGTTTCAAATAACGAGTTCTAACATCCTATCAACGTCAAAATCAAAAGAAAAGGCAATTCACTCAAATTTTCTTTTGCAAAGGTCAAAATGGAAATAAAGGTTTCATTTCTAAATTCAAAAGGGAGGCAAATTCCTGAAAATAGAATATTAAACTCTGAAAAAGAAATCATAAGTAGATCAAAGTTAGTTAGAAATTGAGCAAAATTAAAAGTAACTCGGGTTTAGCAATTAAAAATCCATAAAAAGAAGTTATACTCATATAACAAAAGGATAACTAAATCAAATTCTCATTTTCAAACCTTTAAAAATAGGGAGGGTTTTGTAAAAGTAACATAAACTTTTAACAATGGATCAAAAGTGGTAGCTTGAAATGTTTAGAAATAGTACGAAATGGAAAGAACTTAGATATCATGAAAACAAAGTATGTTAGGAGATTTCAAGCTTAACCAACAAGAGAGCTATGATAAACTTCCTAGGAGTAAGAATTGAAGACAGATTCACAAGGATGTCAAAGATAGAGTTTCACAAGTTACGAGTATCACATTTAAAGGAGGAGCATGATGAAGCGAAGAAGAGAGGTATGAACGGAAAGGTTTATGCTTAAGGAAGGATGGAATTTAAACAACAAGGAAACGCCAGAAAGTCAAATCTCAATTGACAACACGATCCTAGACGGCTTCTAAAACTTCCTAATAAAGTAAATCTCACAACCATACTACCTCCAAGGATTACTCAAGATAACTTACGTCACTCTACATCTAAGTTATTCCATGAAACAAGGTACTTCACCACATTTGTGATTCCATAACTCTCAAATATAAATCATCTATACACGATTTCCACGAAAGATCAAAACTACTAAAAGGGTTACACACATAACCAACTATCGACTACTAGGAGTTCTCACTATGGTAAAATCCTAAATCAAAGGTCAAAATCTCAAGGTCTTTATACTTTCTAACACTCCAAACCAAAATCTTATTCACGCCCGAATTCACAAGCATAGATGATCACATTCCCCAAATCATAAAGACCACCAACCAAAAGTAAATAGGTTTGTCATACAGTTTTTCCTACCCAACTCAACTCAAGTTCCCCTAATCCAATTTCGACGAAGTCAAGGTTCACAAAGATCCTCAAAGGGCATCTCACTCACTCTACAACGTAGCCAACAATGCCATCACTCCAATAAAGAAACAAAGAGTAATAGCTAGGTCAAGAAATGATAGGAAATTTCAAAGGGATACATGAACATGACGAGGTGTGAGATTAAAGGAGTCAATAATAAAGGTAACTAGTTAACACCATTAAGAGATATTAGAATTGGAGAGGTATTCAAGGCAAGGAAACAACAATTAACTTTTATACTTAAGAATTAAATCTAATCAAGCTATGAGCGAAGGGAAGGAAGATGATTAAAGGTACGAAGGAGGATTTTCAAGGCTTAAACCATACGCTTTCTAAGACTTAAGGTTCTTTCTAGCAAGGTCACGCCTATTAGGATATCGTACCATCATAACAAAACAACCAAATTCCAAAACGAGGGTCAAGGCAATTCATCTCATTCCTTATATGCAAGTCTCTCTTAAAGGATTACACCTCTATGACTGATCAAGGTAAAAATAAACGCTCGCTTAAGGGTTGATACATTGGTTAGATTCATTGTTCACCTATCCTATCACATATTAGGATTTCCCTAAAGTAAGTCTACCACTCAAGTATAACAACATTTCTTTATCTCAAGTTCTCGACACAACCTCGATGTTTTAAAAACCAAAGAACGAATTAACAAGGACTTCTCAACCAAATTCTCAAGGGACAACTAATATCAAATCACATCACCATTCTATACGGGATCAATAGCATCTAAAAATGGGTTTTCTTCCAAGCTCATATCATGAGCCTTACTCCATGATTGCTCCTAAGGTAACAACGCTCAACCTACTAAGCTTTCAAATTCCAAGCGTAGACAACAAAGCCAAGTTCCATAGCCTAAGTAACATATACAACTCACACTCACACAAGGAATTCCACCAATCAAATATACCCACTTTATTAAGGATCTAGGTATAAGAATCACTATGTATGCCTCATCACATTACCTAAATCTTTCTAACATCACGACCTCTCAAAACTAGTGTTAAGGGTCAAACACAAACAAGCTCCACAAAAGTCAAATTATCCGACCAAAGTTAACATTCCATAAGGAAAAGATGAAGGTGTACATGAGGGGCATTATAAGGAGAAAAGGAACAAAGACAACTCCCAAGATATGGAATAAGAGTTGCGAACGGCATAGAAGCACCAAGACAAGGGAATATGACAAAGAACTCAAAGAGAGGAAGGTATCTTCAAGATGATAGAGACACCCTTCAAGAGAAAGAGATCCACAAGCAAGATGTTATGGAAGAATAAACAAAAACGAAGGATAGGTCGAGTGAGTACTAAACTAGTTCCCAAGGTTAAGCAAAAGAGAGCTTATGAAGGAAAGGATGAGCATCACAGGATAAAAGTAAGGAAAGGTGGATCAAGGATAGAAAACACACCCATAACGGTGTCAGGAGGGACGGCGGTTCCGACTTGATTCTGGACAAGAATGACTCTTCTTGGCTCGGCTTCCGGAGCATGAGGGAGAGGAGGAGTAATCTTCTTCTCGGGGCAATTCTTCATGAGATGTCCGGGCTCCTTGCAATGGTAACACTTCAAGGGCACTTCCTAGCATCCAATCCCGGGGTGACAAGCGTAGCTTTTAAAGTAAAACAGAAGAGAGTTTCGAAAGGGGATAAGCACCAAGAGATGAAGAATAAGGCAAGATACACAAAGGACGAGAAACATTTTCAAGGAAGTAGAAGCATTATTTAAAGGTTGAACAAATCTTCAATCCTCAGCAATAGGCACCAAATCTTGATCTTCGTATAGATAAGCTCACGGTCATTGATTCAAGAACACAACAATTATTAAATGACAATAAACAAACATGTTAGTACCTAACAAAGAGCAAACACACTACAGACTACCACCTTAGGTCCTTAAGTCTACCCATCTCTCATTCATTATTCAAGGTCAAGTTCAAGGTTAAATTCGGGGTACACGTGTGTGCGTCGGGAGCAACACATGCTCTGATACCAACTGTGACACCCCTCGATAGGGCATCAAATTTAAAGCGGAAATTACGAGATTTTTAAAACCTTTAAAAGTTTAAAGTACGAAATCCACCATAAGTGATCAAACAAAATGAAAAGAAAGATAATTAAGGTTTACAATTTAAAAACAAGTGCGTTGGGGAAAAGATATCCCACGAATGAACACAGGTCTAACGATAGGTGAGTCTAAGCAAACTATAACTAAGGTCCAAGGGTCAACGTTCTCGCTAGCTCACACGTCTTCCCCATAACCTGCATCACAAACCTGTCATTCATGTAAACATGAAAGCCACAGTCAGTGGGGAGTAACTCAGGGTTCTCCCAGCCACAATATGTCAAGATACATGTAAGCAAGAACTTAAATAGACATATTGATCATACATCATACTTGAATAATAATGAACAAGGCAATATAACGATAATCATAACGAGATAGGCATATTGCATTCATAATGAGATAGGCATCGAATCATACGAAGTAGGTAAACAACGGACCAATTAAATAGAAAATACGTGGATGGAAACCAATAGCCATTACTTTGAAAATCTATCGACAAACATTGCACGGGACGTGGCTACCATTGTCACATTCATACTTATGGCTTGCATCTCACCATAAGAACGGATGGGAACATCGATCCCGGCGATCTTATCGCAACTAGGGGCTTGCATCTCACCACTAGTATCCGATAGGACCAAGACTCTCACAATCAATCATATAAGACGTGCACTCTCATATATAAGAACACGCCAAGGACCGTAACAAGCAATACATTTACAAAGGATTGACTCAAACAAGACAAACCCCTAGACTCCAACCTCCTGGTAGGACGACGCTCATATACGGTCCTAGTCTAAATCTGGCCAGACTCTCGGGATGGACGACACCCGATTCGACAAACGATACCAAATCGTATCCAAGACTCGAAACGTGGTACACCTAACCGTGCCCGAAAGTCGAGTAACCCCAAGCGGAACCTTGTCACCTAACCGTGACCCCCGGTCCGAAGAGGCGGAAGGAAAGATAGCCCAACTCGGAAACAATGGCACCTAACCGTGACCCAATGTCCGAGGGCAAATAAATAGGGAATGTCAAGTAGTCTCACAATGTAAAACGTCACGCTCCGGTCACAAGTACGAGTAACAATAGTTTGCATGAACATAACGTCAATAAGTCTTATATTAACCAAATACCAATAAGGAAGAAGATACATGCATAAACCATTGATCATAGGGAGTTACAAGTGAAAAGGAGCATACAGGGGACTCCCAGCCGGGAGGGGTACCGGCCGCCGGGCCACCGGCTGGGACAACATACCATTTGTTGAAAATCAATAAAACATACAGTGCTCTCCCAGCCGGTTGGTGGACCGGCTGCCGCCCACCTACTGGGAGTACAAGCCAAATCCCAATTTCACAAAAACCTTGGTGTACTCCCGGTAGGTCACCCTACTGGGACTACTGAGCTTACGAAATTATGTCCAAAACTTACAGAATCTCCCGGTAGGCGGACCACCTGCCACGGCCGACCACGGGGAGTACATACACACGGTTTCAAAGCAAATCGACTTCCAAACCATTTGAAACCAACACAAATCGTTTCCATCAATTGTTTACGTATCCTAGCATGATTCTAACTCGGAAAAACAACATATTTGAGGAGGAAATCCAACAATTACGGATTTAAAGCAATAAAGATTGAAACTTGAAATCAAACATGTGAGAAATTCATATGAGGATACAATCCAACCAAAATTCAAGTAGAACATAACAAAAATCAGATTTCAACATTTGAAAGGTTAAATTAACAAACAAGGCACACAAACTTTAACATAAAAGTCGAGTAACCCATCACCGTTACTTTTTTGCACTTAAATCCACAAAATACTCGTCTACCTTTCAAGAATCCACTTCCGGGTCAACTAAAACTTCTCCTAAACATAAGAAAACACAAAATAAGACTAAGAATCAAAATTAGAAAAAGGGTACCATGTGTAATATGGGTCGACAACCCCATGAATGGATGAAAGTCGGATCTTTTCTTACCTAGAAAGATGGAGGGCGGTGAGAGGAAGAGATAGACGCGAAAATCACTTGATTCGGATAGGAATTGAGCAAGATATGAAGTTTTGAAGGTTTGTAAGAGAGGTTGATAATGGTGTTGGAGGGTTTTGTGTTTGTTTTTCAGAAAAACAAAGGAGGAAGGTGGAGGTTTATGAGGATGGTAGGTGGAAAAAGGGTATTGTAGAGAAAAGGGAAAGGAAAAGGCCTATAAGGCAAAATTTGGCCAAACAACTTTAAATGAGTCGGTCTCGGCTAGAAATTATGTCTCAAGCCCACTACAACTCAAGACGGTAAAACTTATTATTATTATCATCCGACCAAAATATTTATTTTATATAACTCAAGCTTTAAAAATATAATATTTATACAAATCATGTTTAATAATGAAATTAAATGCTTTAAAATATAATTAAGACAATAGAACGGTTAATTAAATTATAATTGTCAAAATAGAAAATTTTCGGGTGTTACACCGGAACTATTATATAAAATATTAAGGAAATTGAGATCAAACCGCAATTCCATAATAGAAACGCGGAAATCTTTCTTCCGCAGGAGGAAACCACTTGGGAAAGCACGCAGCAGGTGCTGCGCCTCTTCCCCAGTTTCCTTTCTGCGTATTTTCAAATATTTTCGAGATTCACTTCCAAAGTTTCTCCGAAACCCTAATGCCTCTGTGTGATTAGTATAAATAGAGAACTTCGGTCCTCATATTTATCACGCGAGTGTCCGCCCTTCTCTTCTCCCTTTGCATTCTAAGACCATGCTCTTGCTTTTTGGCGTCTACGTGCTTGAACTTTTGACCACGTAAGCTCGGATCTTTCTGAGTACCAGTCTCGTTTTGCATGACCGACCAATTTGACCAACTCCACTTCAATCAACTTTAATCAATCGTATTCGTTTTCCTCTTAGAGGGCACTTTTGCCGTACATTCGAGTCGAGCAATCACTAAACGTTAACTTAGTCAATCTCGTTTCGTCAAACATGTAAGTCTGAGGGTGTAAATCCCTATTTTATTATTCTAATCATCATTGTAAGATTTATGTCGAAAACACACTTAAAACCGATTTATAAAACCTTAATTTAAACCCTTTTTACGGATTATCGGGAGACAAACGTCGAGAAAGGACACAGCAACTGCTTCCTTTCTTCTTCGAACGTCTTTTGTTTGTCTTATAGTTTTTGCTTTGTTATCAATTGTTCGCGTTCCTTTTAAAATAATAATATGAATATGATAATTTTAACATGTAAGTTATTAAGTAATATTTAATTCATCTTTCAAAATCCCGACTTAAATCCCTTATAATTCATATTTGCGGGTTTTCGTCATTAAATAAATATGGGTTTTTAGAGGTTCGATTTATCCATATTGAGTCTCTTGAATTCATCATTGATATATTTTCATCTTTTGTTTATCGTCACTATCATTAGTTCGTCATTAATAACCTGTTTAATAATTAATTCAATTAGTTTGTTTAATTTGTGTTATTAATTCTCATAATTAATCTTTTAATCTTGTAAATAATTCGTTCTGATTAGTTTTGTTCATGTTTTACGGTTTTTATGACTCAATCGCATGTAAATAATATGTTAAAGCACTTCCATCCGAGTCAAATATCATTAATCAAGCATTAAATCACCAACGAACATTAACGAGATGCAATTCCGGCTTCACAGCCAGAACTGAACTCAGGAACAGACACAGCAACTGCTGCGCCTCTCCCAAAGGACGCAGCTCTGCTTCGCCTGTTCCGGGTTGAATTCTGTCTCTGACCTTCCATTGTTGCTTTGACCTAGTTATTAGCTTACGTATTAATTAACTATTAATCGTTTTATCACCCGTAATATGTTCGTAAATTTATTTATTCTTTCTTTTCTAAAACCATCCGATTTGAATGTATTGTCGACGTAAATCAATAAACCCAATGTAATTATTGTAATTTTCTTTATTGTATTTTTATTGTATTTCTTTTATCGTATTGCTTGTATTCTCTCACATGTAATCAACATTAAATTTCTACCTCGACATTAATGCATGTTAAATTATGTGTCTACCGACTTAGAATTAATTCATATGCTAGGATTAATCTCATGGATGTTGCATTGCATGCATATAATCGACAACATATCAAGTATAGACGATTTTCCCTAATCATTAGTAGAGGCCGCTATCGAGGCGGACGGCATTAGGTGTTCTATCAAAAGAGCTTCCTAATACGTACCCTCACCCCTTACTCCAGATCTCTGTGAACATCCGTGTTCATTGGCATCCACGAGAGTCATTCTAGACAAAGAATTCTAAGGGAAACGAGTTCTTGGTGTTCATGTCACTGCTTTGTGTCTTGACATGGCATGAGGTATTCGAACGGTTTCCAATTTTCCACAATAAATTGGTGGCGACTACACCAATGCAAAGCTTGCTCGCTTTTCCTCCCGAGCGACCCCTGTGGGCCCGCGTCCACAAGAAGTAGATAAGGACGTGCATACCCAAACTGGCTCGCCCATCCTGATCGTTGGGACTCCCGGGTCGATCCCAGTACCCCCATCTTTTGCTGCATGAATTTTTTCTTCAAGGCCTCTTGGCTTTAACTCCCACGAGTTGAGGCCAACTCGTGGGGACCCTCCTTTTAGTTCTTCTATGGTTTTCTTCTTCTAGCTTCCTAGAATAGGATTGAATGATATAGGCTCTCTTATCCTAGGCATAGCTTCCCCACACTTGAATTTCATATCCTTCACACTTCAACTTTGATTAGTAACCCTCCCTCACTTACTCGTATGCCAAAAATTATGCTTAAAATAAGGTAATTAAAATGCAATGCAAAGAACATAAGTGCAAGATAGTAAGTTAGTATTTTTACAAGTGGTGGTTTAGGGAGGACTCCACCAAGCTCTCCTCCATTTTAATGCTTTATCATGGTGGGAGACGCTCAAAGCGGATGGCCTCAACAACCCCTATGAATGCTCCTTCATAATATGGCTTGATTTGTTGACCATTGACCTTAAACCGATTTTCTTCTTCCGACATTATCTTAAAGTCTCCATACTTTCCAACATTGGTGATCACAAAGGGACCCGTCCATCATGAATTCAACTTTCCGGGGAAGAGTCGATATCTAGTGTTAAATAGAAGGACTTTGTCTCCCTTGTGCAATGCCTTTTGCTTGATCCTCTTGTCATGGAGCATTTTAGTGTGTTCTTTGTAGATCTTTGCATTCTCATATGAGTGAAGTCGAAATTCCTCCAACTCTTCGATTTGTTGATACGGTCGTTTGTATACCAAAAATAATACCTAAATACAACTAACAGAACCTAGCAGCAAGTAGGGTCGATCTCCACAGGGAGGCAAGGTATCTATCTGTAGTCCGTCTATCTATGCCACAATTGGGGGGGGGGGGGGGGGGGGGGGGGTTTGTATTTGATTTTCTAAACTACTAAAGGTTTAAGGGGAAGAGATATAGGGAAAGAGCGATAAAGCAAGAAAATGTGATAAAAGTGATCAGATAAAGAAGGTGTGTCAGGATTTCGGTTCACTACGGTAGTCAGTGACTCGACTGTAAATAGCTTTGACAAATTACTGTGAGACGGATACTAGAAAGGTCCTTCCGGTCCACTTTCTACCCTAGATTCCCACTAACTTAACTTCCGTCCTCGTCAGGGTAGTCTACTGTTCATAGCAGGTCTATTTAGTCCAATCTTCTGATCCAGGATTAAATTTAACCAGATTAAAAGGGTGAGTCAGAAGCGTGCACTCAACTAAGTCAGTAAATACAGTTATATTGCTATGGTGACAGGGTCTCACAATTAATTCATCTAACCTATTTACTACATCGTCAAAATTCTACCGTAGATCCCCTAATCCTAACATGAAATAAATTAGCTACTCATATAATCAATATTGTCAAGACTAATAAAGATGAAATAACTAATAAATAACATAATGAAATTATAATTAAATCGCATAAAAGAGATTAGGGCAGAAATTAAGAGAGCAAAACAAGAGAATTAAAGTAAACAAATGAAAGATTAATATTAAAGAAGAGAAAGAGATTAAAATCGCGAGAATCCGGCGTAAAGAACACTAAATCCGAGCGAGAAATAATCCTAAAGCAAAAGTTACAGTAGAGAAAAAGCAACGTCGTGTTTACAGTGAAAGATGAATGATAAGATAATAGATTATATGCCTAATAGCCTAATTAATCGATCTTAAATAGAAAAATACTAAGTCTATAAGCTAATTATAAGTTCACGGACTAATTAAAGCCCATGAAAGACAAAACCACTCGATCGAGTAACTTTATATCACTCGATCGAGTAAAATTAAGCTCAAACCACTCGATCGAGTAGAAAATCTACTCGATCGAGTAACCCCTAAAATAAAACTACTCGATCGAGTAGAAAAAGGAGTCGATTGAACACAATTGTACTCGATCGAGTACTTTCCAGCGCACAATTCCTGCTTCGCGCACTGAACTTCAAACGGCTGCTATTTCTTCGTTACTTGGGAAAACAGGGCGTTTCTAGGAGCGTTGGAAAGCTAAGAAAACAAGCTTTCATCTCCAATTGGAATAACCTGATTATCGGTTGTATAATTCGAGATATGGCTCTTCAAAGTAGGCACTAGCAATTTGAAGTTCTTCCTTTGCTCGCCTAGCTATCTTACTTCTTTGCGCACCTCAAGACAGCTACATTCCCGCTCCAAATTCACTCTTCCTCCAAATACATGCTAAACGGATGGTAAAAGGCTCGATTTCACTACTTTCTAGTCCATTTATGCAAATAGAACAAAACAAACCAAAGTAGCATATTCGGGGCATTTCGTAGCATAAAACTACGATAATAGCATAGAAATACGTGCATAAAAAGGCCAAAAAGGACTATATAAAATGCACGTATCAAATCTCCCCAAACCAAACCTTTACTCGTCCTCGAGTAAACTAAACGCAAACTAATGGAATGGAAAAAGAAAGCTCAGAGCTAGCTATAACTTGTCTACTCGAACCAATTTAATGTAACAAAAATTAACAGTTATAGCTAAGCAGTCAATACGCAAACGAGTTATGAGTTGTTCAGAAATATATCCGACCTATCGACCTTGCAAGACCAACAAAATCGGACTCTTACGTGTTTACTCTTCTCTCATGAAGTAAAGGGTAAATAATATATGTAAAAGAGAGAAAGAGAAACAGACACTCACCTAACTGCGACCTACATAACATGCATGCAACAAAAATGAAAGACGATTCAAGTACTAATGCACACGATCCAACCAATAAAGTCCGTCACCGCCGAGGGCTTACAAATGATATGGGAATAGTGAGGGTCAGGTGAGAAAGGCAAAACAAATTATGGTAATGTGGAGGTAAAAGCATCAAGCTAGTTCCTAACAGGACCATATAACACCGTCCGTAACTCAACCGACTGAAAAATAAAGTACAAGTGCCCTTCATTTGGTACACAACTCACTAATCACATACACTATCTCCTCAAAAAATATGGAATATAATGGAGGAGTGAGACCGTCAAAAGATAGAAATGAATGCAGACGGACTCAAAAATCAAACCAGCTCAAATACTTTTCAACTTTTCACTCTTCCTCTGGTTTTCATGTACAACGTGATTTTTTCATTATTTTTTATTCACGTTTTTCCTCTTTTTTTTTTTTCTTTTCAATTCTTTTTTTTTTTCATTCTCATTCTCCCTTCCTTTATTTACACCAACTCCAATCAAAATGATACGGGCCAAACTGCAGACGGAAAACGCATACCACAAAAGACATACTAAACTAGCTTGACTAGGCAGGCTTAGTTTGGGGATGTAGCTAATGGGTCAAAAAGGCAAGTTTTGGCTTAAGTGGAGCTAAATGGGTGAAAAATATAAGAAAAGGGGAAAATTTGCAAGCACCTCCCTGCATGTGACACCAACCACAAACCCGAATGTGTGCATTTTAAAAAGAAATCTAATGTCATAAAAGTGCAAAAATGATAAACATGCTATGCAAGGAGTACTACTCTCAATTCCTAATGAACTGGTCATGAATGTCACCAGTTATGGGCTCTAATATCTCAGAAATTGTAAGTAGCTCATCGATTTATCAGGTCAAGTCTAATCGGTCAGCTATATTGGAACAAAAACTCGTAGACTATGCGTATGACAAAGCTAATAATTGTCAACAAAAGTGCAAGGCTCAAGTAATATGACAAGTTATCGTGCAATATCATCATGGGAATCTACCGTTCCGACTCAACCTATATGCTAAAATAAACGTGAATTTTTTTTAAATTTTTCGAAATTTTCTAATGTTTATGGGATTTTGATTCTTATGGAAATAAACAAGCAATGCATACGAAAAATTAAACGTGATAACAGAAATGCAAATAAAAACAAGATGCAGACACAGATATGGATGCATAACCCTCCCCAAACCAAACTGTACAATGTCCTCATTGTACCCAAAAATAAGGAAAGGAAATGCAAACTAAAAAAGAAAAGAGTGAAGCGCGGAAAGACTTACAAGATGGCATAAGGAGGGACCTCCCCAAACTGGCCATGAACATGGGAGGTCATAGGTAGTCACGCAACAGCTCTACGGACGAAAAACAACAATTTGGAACACGATTCATTCGATCGAACGAAAGCGAGAATAGTTCGATCGAGGAAATCTGGTGTCAAAAGGATTCGATCGAGAGGATACTTTAGTCGATCGAGAGAAGTGAATTTGCCTCAGTTCGATCGGGAGCAGTAGAAGCTCGGTTGAGTAATTGTTCAGCCAAAAAGGTTTGATCGAGTAGAAAAACCACTCGATCGACCCAAATCACCTGCAAATTCGCAAATAGGATCGCACAAAAGTACTGCCAAAGTAAAGAGAGCTAAACCGTTCACAGTCTATAGCCAATTAGGCTAATTATTAAGGCACACAGTAAAGCTAAATAAAATGTTCAAAAATAAATAAAGAGTTGTAAAATTCCGGGCTGCCTCCCAGTAGCGCTAGTTTCAGATAGGTCATAGCTCGACCTCCTTTTATCAACCAGCAACACAAAGCAATCGCCCAATACTAGGCCTCTGATTGGAAGCAGTAACTTCAGCAATCGTCAAATCTGCTTCCAGCCTCCACAGCATGGCAACGGAAGAATAACAGCTTCTCCAATCATCGGGATCCCACTCTTTAACATTGGCACGCAGCAACCTCCTAGACGGCATAGCTTCCTCAAAACCTCCTCCAGGGGCATCTATCTGGGTCGTTCTAGACTCCAACTTGAGAGCACCCATCTCACCTCCCGGGTCCTCGAACCTGTCGAGACCTGTAAAAAGAGAAACAAAGTAATGTTCCTCCAATTTGCTCCCAAACTGGGCGGAGGTGTTATAACAACTGCAATATGTGACTCATAAGGGATATCAGACGGTATCTCCAAGGACTCTATAGGAGGGGTAGCATCACAAGGCATGGCTCGCATGGGTTCCCTATGTAGGGTTATATCCGTATAAGACCCTTTAAATTTAAGGATTATAACGCAAATTTAATACGTGATTATAGTCATAAAACGAAAACATGAGAAAGACAATAAAGCATTAGAAATAACCTCCGGTCCTAGTGCAATTCGGCAATGAGAGATCAAAGTAGACCTCCTCCTAATTGTTGCACCCAAGATCGTCTGAGAAATGCCCGTGTGCTAGAAATGCTTTCTAATTGACTTGCAATATTGAGAAAGCTCTTGTGAGGTTTTTCGATGTGAGATCTAGGTTTCAGAGAGAAATGATCTCCAAAACCCTAGTTTTTCTGTAAATGAAAATCGCTAGGTCAAAAGGAGAGGGAGTCTCTCCTTTTGTTTGGTTCGGCCAAACCGAGAGCCTAGGGGAGGGAGTGGGCTTTCACTTCCTCCTTCTTTTAACTCGTGGCCCGACCAATCCCGCTAAAATGTATATGACGCGGTTTTTATAAATCGTCATCGGTTATCGGCTATTAAAACATCAACTAATAACACGGGTTAGTTGAAGTATTAATACATGTCCGACAAAGACGATATTGTATAATTTACTCAATATACATTAATTAAATATAATCGTTTATATTTAATTTACGAATCTTCATTTAATTCGCCTTAGCCCATTTTATTTAATCCGTATTAAATATAATATCTCAACATCACATTTTGACTAATTACTAGTCAAATAACTCGGACTAACTGGTTAGTCAAATTTGGCATCTACATGACTGTATTTTCATACCGTCACATCTCTCAAACGTATCCTATAGGTGTGACTTTTAGGGACCAGTTGATCACCGCCATCTGTATGACAATAACGTCAAACTTATCTAGCAAGCCAACCGTTATTGATAAACGTGGATCAACTGATAATAATACCAAAAGTATGCCCTTTGATCCTTTTAGAGATTTATAAGTCCTTGCACTAACTGTTAAGGACACTAACCCCAACAAGCTCCCACTTGTCCGTACAAGTGTATGTGCAATGACGTTATCCGCACTAACTGGAGGACACAAGCTCCAACAAACTCCCACTTGTCCGTACAAGTGTATGTGCGATAACCGATTCTCATATACATTTAAAATTTCTCCCACTCAATGTAAAACAATTTGCAGATCCGGATCCACAAAGGTCGTATTTTACATTCGATCTGTATCAAGAGTGGTTTCCCCGACTAGAGAGTAACTTAACTGATAAAACGAATCCGTATCCGAGCATGGCCATGCATTTCGATTCTGACTCCTCGAGTGGCCCCGAGAAATATCGAGTACGATAAAGGCTGAATATTTCCTTCAACTCGACTCCTTCCGATCTAAGCACAGCATGAAATGACCCAGAAAAAATCTACTTGGCCCCCTGTTACGGATGACCGTGAGAAAGAAACCAAAGTCACCCAAAATCTGCCGTAGTCTCAAGAGACAGTCGATAGTCAAAAGATTCGACTCTTAGGATCACCATGGAGGTCCTATCCACGACCGGGCACGGAATGTTATAAAAAATTTAGGACTCCACGTCGATGTCACAATGGTGTCCTACGAGATATCCGTATAACTCGCCCTCGTGATTGGTCATCAACTGGTTGACTTATGGCTCGTTGAACCCACCATCAACCAACGTCACAAAATAATTGCCAGAGTTATCAGCTCATGTGGGCAATTAAGGACTATAAAAATATGATGTTTGTTCAGTTCACTTTGTGGTGTTCAAAATTGTCGTACAATTCCACATGAAAAACAAAATATATATATATATATAAATATCAAAACGATGATGTCGTATAGAGTACAAACGAGAATGAATCTAATCCATAAAAAGTACTACAACTCAGGAACACGTTTGATTCCCATGGAATTAACGTGCCCTTCATGCTTATCTTGTCGTAATGGTTTAGTGAGAGGACCTGCTATGTTATCATCGGTAGTAATCTTTTCTATCACTACTTCCTTTTGCTCCACGTAATCTCGGATTAGATGAGCTTTCCGTTGTACATGTCTAGACTTGTTGCTAGACTTTGGCTCCTTAGCTTGGAAGATGGCACCACTATTGTCGCAATAGATGGTGATCGGGTCATTCGAACTAGGCACTACAGATAGCCCATGTAAGAATTGACGCATCCATATCGCTTCCTTTGTAGCTTCAGACGCGGCATAGTACTCGGACTCGATCGTAGAATCTCTTTGTATGAGTTTGTTTCGAACTCTTCCGGTGATGCAGCGCCATTAAGAGTAAAAACGAATCCGGATCGAGATTTCGAGTCATCACGATCCGTTTGGAAGCTAGCATCTGCGTAACCGGTTGCGCAGAGCTTTTGATCGCCTCCATAAGTCAATGCCCAATCTTTAGTCCTCCGTAGGTACTTAAGAATGTTCTTGACAGCCAGCCAATGTGATTCACCTGGATGCTATTGGAATCGACTTGTCATACTCAATGCATATGCCACGTCGGGACGTGTGCATATCATGGCATACATGATAGATCCTATTGCCGAAGCATAAGGAATCCGTGTCATGCGCTCTTTCTCTTCCGGTGTCTCTGGTGCCTGAGACTTGCTCAAATGCACCCCTGGAGCCATAGGAAGGAACCCCTTCTTGGAGTTAGTCATGCTGAATCTCTCTAGGACTTTGTCTATGTAAGACTCTGATCGAGAGATAGCATCCGTCGTGATCTATCTCGATAGATACGGATGCCTAGAATTCTTTGTGCCTCTCCCAGATCTTTCATCTGGAAATGGTTTTTCAACCATACTTTCACCGAAGTTAAGAGAGGTATGTCATTCCCAATCAGGAGTATGTCGTCTACATACAATATTAGGAAGACAATTTTGCTCCCACTCGACTTGATATATAGACATGGTTCCTCGACCGATCGAGTAAATCCATTTTCTTTTATCACTTGGTCGAAGCGATGATTCCAACTCCTTGATGCTTGCTTAAGTCCATAAATGGAATGCTTAAGCTTGCACACTTTCTTAGGATGTTCTGGATCGATGAAACCTTCGGGTTGTACCATGTACAACTCTTCCTCCAAAAAGCCGTTTAAGAAGGCGGTTTTCACGTCCATTTGCCAAATTTCATAGTCATGAAAAGCGCCAATCGCTAAGATAATCCGAATGGAACGCAGCATGACTACGGGTGCAAAAATCTCATCGTAGTGCAAACCTGGCACTTGGGTGAAACCTTTAGCAACTAGTCGTGCTTTGTAGATATCTTGTTGACCTTCCACAGAATGCTTTATCTTGTAAAGCCATTTGCATTGAAGGGGACGAACCTTAGCAGGTAAGTCAACAAGATCCCACACGTTGTTCTCGTACATGGAGTCCATCTCGGATTGCATGGCCTCTAGCCATAGCTTTGAGTCAGAACTAGTCATGGCACCTTTATAGGTTGCGGGTTCACTACTCGTTAAGAGTAGAATGTCATCTATGTCATGTTCCTCGACCATACCAATGTATCTGTCCGGAGGAATAGAAACTCTTCCCGACCTCCTAGGTTCCTCAGGAATGTTAACCGCAGCCGGGATTGAAGGAATAGGTTCCTCCAATAGTTGCTCGGTACTTGGTTCTGGAATCTCCGACAGTTCGAAGGTTCTATCACTCTTTGCGTTCTCGAGAAATTCCTTCTCTAAGAATGTCGCACTAGCCGCAACAAAAACACGTTGTTCGGTTGGCGAATAAAAGTAATGACCAAGCGTTCCTTTAGGATAACCTATAAAGTATGTCTTGACCGATCGCGGGCCGAGCTTATCCTCGTGTCTCCACTTGACATAAGCCTCACAGCCCCAAACCCGTATAAAGGACAAGTTAGGGACCGTTCCCTTCCATAGTTCATATGGAGTCTTGTCAACAGCTTTAGACGGACTTCGGTTAAGTATTAGAGCGGTGTGAGAAGAGCATAACCCCATAATGAGTCGGCAACACGGTGTGACTCATCATGGATCGAACCATATCAAGTAAAGTTCGATTTCTCCGTTCGGACACACCATTCAATTGAGGTGTTCCAGGTGGAGTTAACTGTAGGGCAATCCCACAGTCCTTTAGGTGTTGATCAAATTCGTGAGAAAGATACTCGCCACCACGATCCGAACGCAGTGTTTTTATCTTTCTACCCAATAGGTTCTGTACCCTATTCTGGTATTCCTTGAATTTCTCAAAGGATTCACTTTTGTGCTTCATTAAGTAGACATAGCCATATCTACTTAAATCATCCGTGAAAGTGATGAAATACCTATAGCCTTCTCGTGCGGTGATTGACATAGGACCACATACATCCGTGTGTATGAGCCCTAATAGGTCAGCAGCGCGCATTCCAACACCTTTGAAGGAAATCCGAGTCATCTTACCGATGAGACATGATTCACACGTGCCAAATGATTGAAAATCAAAGGCCGAGATAGCTCCATGCTTGATGAGCTGTTTTACGCGTTTCTCATTAATGTGTCCCATACGGCAGTGCCATAGATATGTTTGATCTTTGTCACCAACCTTTAACTTTTTATTCATTACGTGTAATATTTCGGTGGTCCGATCTAAAACATAAATTCCGTTCATGGAGAGCGCCTTGTCAGTAAATCATATCGTGTAATGAGAAAATGCAAGTATTATTTTCTATTACAAATGAAAAACCAAGTTTATCAAGTGCGAAACCTGAAATAATGTTTTTCGAAAGACTAGGTACATAATAGCAGTCATATAATGACAACTCAAATCCGCTAGGAAGCTGGATCACATATGTCCCCTTTGAGATGGCAGCCACTCTTGCTCCATTCCCAACACGCAGGTCCACCTCACCCTTTACGAGGGGTTCGATGTTTCGGAGCCCCCGCACATGATTACACAGATGAGAACCACAACCAGTATCAAGTACCCAAGTTCCGTAACTTGCGTGGTTAATCTCAATCATATGAATAAAAGTAGAAGAGAGAGAAGACATACCAACGGGTTTAACACGACCTGCCTTTAAGTCCTCATGATAAACAGGACATGTACGCCTCCAATGCCCGAGTCTTGTCGCAATGATGGCACTCCATGTTTTCATTCTTGCTCTTTGTCGTGCACGATGAGGTACTCGACTCACCAGGCCCACTCTTACCCGAACCCGACTTCTTGAACTTCGGTTTGCCTCTCGCTAGGTTTGCTCGAGCTTTGCCCTTACCTTTCCCTTTGTTTGACACAACGAGAACATCCTGTTTCAAGCTCCCACTGAACTTCATGTCCTTCTCGGTCGGTACGAGAAGGGAGTGCAGTTCATGTGGGGTTTTCTTCAAATCATTCATATAGTAATTCGCTCTAAATTGCGAAAAACCATCGTGGAGTGAATGAAGCATGCGGTCGATAACAATGTTCTCGCTGATGTTACAATTAAAGGTCTCGACTTCTCGACATTCTCAATCATGCCGAGAATGTGTGGGCTAACCGGTTGGCCCTTCTGGAGTCTCGCATCAAAGAAGCGAGTGGTATGCTCATAGGTCACGATTCTCGGTGCTTTCGAGAATTCCTTAGTGAGCGTGGTGAAAATCTTGTTTGCACCATGGGCTATGAAGCGTTTCTGCAAATTGGGTTCCATTGCAAAAATGAGTACGTTTTTAATCGCACCCGCTTCCATACATAAATCATTAAACTTGGTGATTTCAAGACTCTAGCCGTGGGACCTGGGTTTGCGGGATGGGCTCTAATAGATATTTGAGCTTCCCGTCGGCCGGCGGCAGCATTCCGTAATGCCGCCTCCCAGTCCGCGAAGTTTGATCCATCATTCTTCAGTCGAGTAGACTGATTCATCTGATTCATGAAGATCCGAAGCCAGGACTCGCGGTCCAATGTGGCACTTGGCATTGGGTTATCAGTAGAACCAGCCATTGGTTATTAGCAGTTTAAAAGTTCGTGATCTACACTGAAAAAGAAAGAAAAACAAGAACGAAATAAGCAACTCATCGAGGTGATTTAAGTCTATTTTAAAATTCATTTTAACATGTAGACTCTCGCACTTGCATAATTGATCTCCCTCAAGAATGATACAAGTGATCCCAAGACTCAATTTCTGTAAATTGATAAGCCAACTATTTAGCTAATTCTTCCGTAAGAACTCTTGGTCGATAGATTTCCGTAAATCCTATCTATAGTCCACCATAATCACAGGATCGTACGAGTGACCATAGTGTTGAGATAAAATAGGTCAATCGGTTCCAACTTACCCGACGTAGAAGGGGTCATATTATGCCTACCGACGAAGAAGGGACTCATTGGAGTTTCACCTATAAAGACCGTTCTCAATTTTGGTTTATACGAGGAAGATCCCATCAACAAAATTATAATTCATTTTAAGTGAACGAATAACTAGCGTCTGCGTGAATGAATTTATTTGGGTGATGGCTTAAAATCATGTGACATAAGAATGTCAAAGAAAACTAACTCGTGACCTCTATATGTGTCAGTTTTCATGCAATAATTAGGTGGTTTAGTTTTTAGGCGGAATATGATGCACATAATCGATATGATAAAATAAATAAATGAATGCAATACGTAAATAAAAATTCCTAGTGTGGCCTATCCTAATAAAAAGAACATAAAACAACTTTGGAATCCACCGTTGGACCCGAGAAGCTTGTCTTGATGTTCCATCTTGATCCATGTAGCGGGAGTGAGCATCCGGTCTTCTCAAAAATTACAATTAAAATTACAAAATATAAACCTATTTACATTCTAATTAAAAAACTGTAATTACAAGTGAAAAATCCAAAACGGAGATACGAGATCTCAAAATACAACCAAGACCGTGTTCCTTCATTACGGTAACACGTTCTACTAAGGCCACACTAAGTTACAACTGATTGTAAAATTAAATACGTAATAAAAAGGCATTCACAAGCATTCAAAATTAACGATAAATAAATATGCATCAACTAAAAACAAATTCATTCGTGACATAATTCCGTCATTATGTTAAATATATCCAAACCACCTTTTAATGATTAAAATTCATGTGATAAAACCGCTTCTATCAATTTAATTTTAATCAAATACAATCCGTTACTTTAAATACGCTTTAAAATAACTTAATGGTACGTGTGTGAACCGTTTCACAATCATAGCGAGTGTACAATATCCGTATAATGTACATTTTATGGCCAAAAGAGAATTTTTTAGACAAAAAGAGTAAAATTCAAAGCTGCCAAAACAAAATCCCTCGATCCAGGGAAAAAAGTGCTCGATCGAGGAACTAAAGGGCTCGATCGACTGAACTGCTAGTCGATCGAGAGGTATGCTAGTCAGGAAGTACTCGATCGACAGAACTGGTAGTCGATCGAGGACTTTTATCAGCAATACTGCTCGATCGAGTACGAGGACTTCTCGATCGAGCAGTGGGGTTTTAAAAGTGGTCGATCGAGTGCAGCAAGGACTCGATCGAGTAAAAACAAGACAGAAAAACCACTCGATCGATTAAAAACATGCTCGATCGAGTACAAAAATTTCTGGAAAAACTTAAAACCCTCGTGAAAAAGTTTGACAAAACAAAACCTACTGCAATTTTGATCAAAACCGCATCAAAACAATTTTACAATTTGACAAAACTTGACATATTGTTATAATCTCCGTATAAAACAACAATATGCATAATAACAAATTGAAAAACAAGATGAAATAACCGTGTAAGACATGTCACGGTTTAAAAATTTCAGCCGTGTAAACTGGACACGGTTTTCGAGACAAGGAAAAATCGCAGCAACCAAAATTTTTCGAGATCAAAAAAAAAAAAACTTGCTGCCTCACGGTTTTCAAGCAAAAATTATCAATCCAATTCCGTTTAATGAAAAACACATAGAAAATTTACGTGGCCTCGCTCTGATACCACTTGTAGGGTTATATCCGTATAAGACCCTTTAAATTTAAGGATTATAACGCAAATTTAATACGTGATTATAGTCATAAAACGAAAACATGAGAAAGACAATAAAGCATTAGAAATAACCTCCGGTCCTAGTGCAATTCGGCAATGAGAGATCAAAGTAGACCTCCTCCTAATTGTTGCACCCAAGATCGTCTGAGAAATGCCCGTGTGCTAGAAATGCTTTCTAATTGACTTGCAATATTGAGAAAGCTCTTGTGAGGTTTTTCGATGTGAGATCTAGGTTTCAGAGAGAAATGATCTCCAAAACCCTAGTTTTTCTGTAAATGAAAATCGCTAGGTCAAAAGGAGAGGGAGTCTCTCCTTTTGTTTGGTTCGGCCAAACCGAGAGCCTAGGGGAGGGAGTGGGCTTTCACTTCCTCCTTCTTTTAACTCGTGGCCCGACCAATCCCGCTAAAATGTATACGACGCGGTTTTTATAAATCGTCATCGGTTATCGGCTATTAAAACATCAACTAATAACACGGGTTAGTTGAAGTATTAATACATGTCCGACAAAGACGATATTTTATAATTTACTCAATATACATTAATTAAATATAATCGTTTATATTTAATTTACGAATTAACTGTTTAATTCGCCTTAGCCCATTTTATTTAATCCGTATTAAATATAATATCTCAACATCACATTTTGACTAATTACTAGTCAAATAACTCGGACTAACTGGTTAGTCAAATTTGGCATCTACATGACTGTATTTTCATACCGTCACATCTCTCAAACGTATCCTATAGGTGTGACTTTTAGGGACCAGTTGATCACCGCCATCTGTATGACAATAACGTCAAACTTATCTAGCAAGCCAACCGTTATTGATAAACGTGGATCAACTGATAATAATACCGAAAGTATGCCCTTTGATCCTTTTAGAGATTTATAAGTCCTTGCACTAACTGTTAAGGACACTAACCCCAACAAGCTCCCACTTGTCCGTACAAGTGTATGTGCAATGACGTTATCCGCACTAACTGGAGGACACAAGCTCCAACACCCTACGCGCACTAGACTTGGTAAAAACCAAATCCTCACCTCCTACCTGAAAAGTAAGTGTCTTAGCCCCGACATCTATAATCGCACCATAAGTGCGCAAAAATGGTCTTCCCAAAATAATGGGAGTGTGATGGTCTTCGGGTATATCTAAAACAACAAAATCAACAGGAATAAAGAATTTCCCTATCCTGACAGGTACAACATCCAAAACTCCTGTAGGCCATGATAAAGAACGGTCGGCCATCTGTACAGTAATGCTAGTATGCTTAAACTTAGTCAAACCTAATCTCTTAGCAAGAGACAAAGGTAACACACTGACACTAGCGCCGAGGTCACATAAAGCATTGTCGGTTAATTGGGTCCCTATATGACATGGTATGGAAAAACTACCTGGGTCAGACAACTTAGAAGGGGTCCTAGTCTGAAGAAGTGCGCTACACTCTTCAGTCATAGCTACAGTCTCAATAACACTAGCATCCCTCTCGCAACATAAAGTTTGCTTAATAAATTTAGCATAAGTGGGTACCTGGGCCATAAGCTCATTATAATGCCCACCAACATTAAGAACCCGTATAAGATCCAGGAATCCGCGGTGTGGCAACAACCTTCGTGGAAAAGGAACTTGTATAAGATAGGCTTTGACCGTACTCTACTCCATATCGTCATTCAGGATAGGCATGGGTGACGATTGAATAGTTTTCGAGGCTATATGGACTGGTCGATCACTTATTTCCTTTCGATCAAACGCTTTCTCAACACATTTTCTTGATCGACCATCATCAGGAGGTCGATCGAATGGTATTCCCTCCGTAATGTTCGATTGAGTACTCGAGATGTCATGATCGAATTTAATGCTCATTTCAGCACAGGCATCAGTACAAACTACGTGAACAGTACCAGCATCAACGGACAATGGAATACTCTTGGTATGGACTGCATACACCATCTCATACTGTTCTTCCCCAGCAACTAATTGATCGATCTGAAACTGTAGCTTCTTTATACGGATGTCCTTTTCCGTATGGGACTTCTGCGTTGTTAGTGCAAATTCCCCTATCATTGACTTCAGTTCAGCAAGCTTAACTTTTTTTATCAACCCATTGACTTGGGCCTGCAACTTCTCAAGACGGATGTCTTGAGCCTTGGATTTTTCCACACTTGAAACCAAGATATTTGCAATTGGGAGCAATTTCTCGAACCCATCGTTCTTTTCAGTAGGAGGAGTGTGTTGCGGTGGGTTAGCATAGCAAGGCTGTTGAAGACCTTGTTGTCGCAGTGGTTGTGGTGGCACCGGTATAGGAGGAGCAAAACTTTGGTGACTTCCATAACCCCAAGACTTTTTCCTCTCCCAATTGGAAGTTTTGACGGCTGGAGCTTCAAAACGGGCTATAAGTTGGGAGACGGACGTCATCTTGGCTAAAGAATCGAAGGTACTCAAGTCTTCTCTTCGATAATCTTTCTCTGAAATCTGTCTAATAGACCTGTAGACCTATCAAAACAGCACTAAAGAAAAAGATAAAACTGCCTCAAGGAATAAATCCCTTGAGGCTAGAAATAGACGAAAATAAACAGATAAACAAGCCAATTGCTTCCCCGGCAACGGCGCCAAAATTTGATACGGTCGTTTCTGTACCAAAAATATTACCTAAATACAACTAACAGAAGCTAGCAGCAAGTAGGGTCGATCTCCACAGGGAGGGAAGGTATCTATCTGTAGTCTGTCTATCTATGTCACAATTGGGGGGTTTTGTATTTGATTTTCTAAACTTCTAAAGGTTTAAGGGGAAGATAAATAGGGAAAGAGCGATAAAGCAAGAAAATGTGACAAAAGTGATCAGATAAAGAAGGTATGTCAGGATTTCGGTTCACTACGGTAGTTCAGTGACTCAACTGTAAATAGCTTAGACAAATTACTGTGAGACGGATACTGAAAAGGTCCTTCCGGTCCACTTTCTACGTTAGATTCCCACTAACTTAAATTTCGTCCTCGTCAGGGTAGTCTACTGTTCATAGCAGGTCTATTTAGTCCAATCTTCCGATCCAGTATTAAATGTAACCAGATTAAAAAGGTGACTCAGAAGCGTACACTCAACTAATTCGGTAAATACAGTTATATTGCTATGGTGACAGGGTCTCACAATTAATTCATCTAACCTATTTACTACATCATCACAATTCTACCGTAGATCCCCTAATCCTAACATGAAATAAATTAGCTACTCATATAATCAATATTGTCAAGACTAATAATGATGAAATAATTAATAAATAACATAATGAAATTATAATTAAATCGCATAAAAGAGATTAGGGGATAAATTAAGAGAGCTAAACAAGAGAATTAAAGTAAACAAATGAAAGATTAATATTAAAGGAAGAGAAAGAGATTACAATCGCGAGAATCCGGCGTAAAGAACACTAAATCCGAGCGAGAAATAATCCTAAAGCAAAAGTTACAGTAGAGAAAAAGCAACGTCGTGTTTACAGTGAAAGATGAATGATAAGATAATAGATTAGATGCCTAATAACCTAATTAATCGAGCTTAAATAGAAAAATACTAAGTCTATAAGCTAATTATAAGTTCACGGACTAATTAAAGCCCATGAAAGACAAAACCACTCGATCGAGTAACTTTATATCACTCGATCGAGTAAAATTAAGCTCAAACCACTCGATCGAGTAGAAAATCTACTCGATCGAGTAACCCCTAAAATACAACTACTCGATCTAGTAGAAAAAGGAGTCGATCGAACACAATTTTACTTGATCGAGTACGTTCCAGCGCACAATTCCTGCTTCGCGCACTGAAATTCAAACGACTGCCATTTCTCGTTACTTGGGCAAACAGGGCGTTTCCGGTGGCGTTGGAAAGCTAAGAGGACAAACTTTCATCTACAATTAAAATCATATGAATATCAATTGTATAACTCGAGATATGGCTCTTAAAAATAGGCAATAGCAATTTGAAGTTCTTCCTTTGCTCGCCTAGCTATCTTACTTCTTTGCGCACCTCAAGAGAGCTACATTCCCACTCCAAATTCACTCTTCCTCCAAATACATGCTAAACGGATGGTAAAAGGCTCGATTTCATTACTTTCTTGTCCATTTCTGCAAATAGAACAAAACAAACCAAAGTAGCATATTCGGGGCATTTCGTAGCATAAAACTACGATAATAGCATAGAAATACGTGCATAAAAAAGCCAAAAATGACTATATATAATGCACGTATCATTTGTAGTATCCTCTTTTCTCCACTTAGTTTGAGATAAAGATTGAGCGCTTTGATTATCCAAAAGGCCTTATGTTCTAACTCAATTGGAAAGTGGCAAGCCTTTTCATAGACTAACTTGTAAGGGGAAGCTCCTATGGGGGTCCTATAGACCGCCTTATAAGCCCAAAGAGTGTCATCAAGTTTCATGCTCCAATTCGTACGAGTCTTGTTAACTACTTTCTCATGAATTTGCTTGATCTCTATTGGAAACCTCGACTTGGCCAGTTGTTTTGGGATGATATCCCAAGCCGGTTCTATGTTGAACTCCATACTTTGTCAAGAGAGATTCAAGTTTCTTCTCATGGAAGTGTGTCTCACCATCACTAATGATAGCTCTAGGGACTCCAAACCATGGAAATATCACTTTTCTTAAGAGCTTGGTTACCGTCTTTGCATTGTCGGTTGGAGTAGCAATTGCTTCTACCCATTTTAATACGTAACCAATGGCAACTAGAATGTATTTGTTACCTTGGGACGATACAAAGGGGCCTTGGTAATCAATTCCCCAAATATCGAAGATTTCAACTTCCAATATGCCTCGTTGTGGTATCTCATTTCTCCAAGATATGTTCCCGCTTCTTTGGCAAGGGTCAAAATGAAGGATGAACTCTCTAGCATCTTCGAACATGGTGGGCCAATAGAAGCCCGATTATAGGACTTTGGCAATTCTCTATCTTGCTCCATGATGTCCTCCATATGGGTATGGGTGGCAACCCTCCAAAACTCCTTGAACTTCCCATTGTGGTACATACTTTCGGTATAGACCATCAGTACATGCGTTGTAGAGATTGGGATCATCCCAAAAATACCTCTTCGCTTCAAATAGGAATCTCTTCCGTTGATTGTAGTTCAAGTTCGGGGGAATAACTCCTGCTACAAGGTAATTTGCAAAATCAGAAAACCATGGTGTGGTGTGTTGCTCGAGTTGTGTGTAGATGGCCATTAGAATATCATGGAGAAAGGAATCTTTAATCGGTGTATCTTCTCCATTGTCGTCAAACCGAATCCTTGACAAGTGAACTGCAACTACATACTCGGCCCTTTTCTTGTCTCTTATCTCTAAGTCAAATTCTTAAAGCAACAATATCCACCTCAACAAGCGTGGTTTCGATTCTTTCTTTACCAAGAGGTGTCTAAGAGCACGGTGGTCCGAGAATACTATCACTTTGGATCCAAGTAGGTAGGAGCGGAACTTATCCAAAGCATACACTATAACAAGAAGTTCCTTTTCCGTGGTATCATAGTTGACTTGTGTAGCATCAAGGGTTTTGCTTATATAGTATATGACATTTAAAGCTTTCCCAATCCGTTGGCCAAGAATCGCGCCAACGGCGTCGTTGCTTGCTTCACACATTATCTCGAAAGGCAACTCCCAATTTGGTGGTTGAATAATCGGTGCCGAAATTAGAGCTTCATTAATCCTATCAAAGGACTCAACACACTTATTAGTAAATTGGAATTGGGCATCTTTAAGTAAAAGTTGAGTAAGGGGTTATGCAATTTTGGAAAAATCTTTTATGAATCGTTGGCAAAACCCCGCATGACCGAGAAAACTCTGCACCCGTTTGACATTCACGGGTGGTGGCAATTTCTCTATCACGTCAACTTTAGCTTTATCGACCTCGATGCCCTTTTCCGAAATCAAATCACCTAAGACAATGCCTTCATTGACCATGAAGTAACACTTCTCTCAATATAAAACAAGGCTAACATCCTCACATTTTTTCAAGACAAGTGAGAAATTATGCAAACATTACTCAAAATCTTTCCCATAGACACTAAAGTATTCCATAAATACTTCCATTATGGTTTCTAGGTAGTCGGAAAAGACACTCATCATGCAACGTTGAAATGTGGCGGGAGCATTACTGATGGAGGTCAAATCGTCATCTATTCTCCCTATCAAACACTATTTATAAACTTAACAAACTACTCTTAGTAGAGTGGTGAGTAAAGGTCGGATCCCAAGGGACGGGTATTGTATTAATTTATCGGTTGTAGAGAGTTATGTCTTAGGATGTCACAATTTGGGTTAAGTTTGAGGTTTGCAATCTAGACTAATTTAACAAAAGAAATGTAAATAGATGAAAGCAAAGCAAAGCAAGTAAATGGGGTTTGTAAACAATTGATTAAAAACACTAGGGTGTCATGGGGTTATAGGGGAATCATGGTGAAGATCATTAAAACAAGTCTACATAGATGCAAGCAAATTATTGTTGTAATGTAATCGAGTTAGTTTATATTTTACAATTCCTAGGAAGATTTGGGTCTCGGAGCCGAGTCGGTCAAGAATTTACAGCACCTACAAGTCGACTTAGTTTCTTCCTATTCAACTAATACATGGTCTAACAAGGCTTGAGTTGGCTTATATCTTACAAGTCTTGTTGAAAGGATAAGAAAATCATCCTAGGTTGTCAATCAAGCATTTCATCAAGCATAGTATGTGCATAAGTTGAAATTACAACAAGCGAGCATTCATATGAAAACATATTATATTAAGTATGGATCTACCCCATGATTAATTCCCATAATTCCCCCACTAACCCTAGCTAGGAGACTACTCACTCATGATCATGGAAAACATGCTAATAAGGGTGTCAATCATATTAACAAGGCTAAACATGATGAAGGAGTAAAGTAATAATCAATAATTAAGCAAAGGGTAAAAGGAATTTTTACCAACTTAGGATGATGCAAATAATATGCAAAGAATAATAGAAAAAAACTTAATGAATGATGGAGAGTTGTCAATTACCCAATAAACTCAAATAGTCTTTAAATTACCCAACTAAATCTAAGAACACTTGAATAATTAAGGAAAGATTAAGATGTGATTAAGATTGAATTGTTTAATAAAACTTGATTAATACTAATAAACTTGATTAAGAAGTAGTAAAATAGCTTGATCCCTAACTTGTAGTACAATGGGGTATTTATACTAAGTACAAGTTAGGTTAACTAAGGGCTTAAATGACGATTAATACCCTAAGATGAAGATTAGAGCCTTGCAAGTCCTTAAGGAGCCCCACGACCTTCATACTGCATAGGGAAACGCCCGTCCTGCGTGTGGGATGCTCGGGCTTAGCCTTGGGACGCCCGAGTCGCTCTTCAGGATGCTCGGGCTAAACTCAGGATGCCCGAATCATCGGTCAGCTTGGCTTCCTCTTCTCGTGACTGCCTCAAGATCCGTGGGGATCATTGAGGGGCCGTGGCGGTCTTCATCATTGCTCATTCTACTTGATTTATTGACCTAGGCCTTTAATATTTGTCTCTTTTTTGTTGCTAGGTCGTTAGTAGCTATCCATTTAGCTCGATATTCCTCCATATATGAAAGGTTAGCATTCCTCTCCTACCAAGGACACAAAACCTCAAAGAATATGCAAAGTAGGAAGCTAAAGATAAGAAACGACCTTAATACATACAAGAAAGCTTAGGAATAAGGCTAGTTCGGGGACTAAATGTCCGTAAATACGAGTCACATCAAATATCCCCAAACCGAACCTTTGCTCGTCCCGAGTAGAGAGGTGACTAAAACTATGACCTTTATTAATACTACTATCCGATGTGAGACAATTATCGGGTCTCACTCCGCCCCTTCAACTCTCAACAAGACATCTATGAGGTAAGATTCCTTCTTGCAAGGCAAGATGGGGCTTGACAAAATGGTGATGCATCCTATCATTTAAGCACTCTGTAACACCCCCATTTATTTAGGAGCCTTTAACAAGACATTCCCAAGTAAATGAGACCATTACCATCTCGGTTTCCCGAGGTATTGAATAACAAAGTACTACAAACGAAAGTATTTTAGATAGAATTTAGTGATTACATGTTTATTACAAATTAAACACAGACTTAATATAAAATAAGCTACAACTCGCAGCGGAAATAAATAAAGTGACTAATAATCTATGTGGTCTAACCTTCTAGGTAGACTGGCCATGTAATACCCGCCCTTTTAGAGACCCTTTGACCAGCGCTGACTGACCTTGGGAGCGGGAATAGTTCTTAGAAGTGCTTGCCAAAACTATCTTGGGTTACGTGTTAGGTGTGGTACTCGATAGAGTAGAGGCTACTCGATCGAGTAGCGAGGTCACTCGATCGAGTAGGGGGTCACTCGATCGAGTATCTAGTTTTCAGCGAGGGTTTTTAATCGCGTTTTGTTAAATCCGCAAATCATTTCCGCCTTATTCCTCCTATCCTTTGGTCGCCTATTTCCCTTCCCTTCACCATAAAACCTCCATGGAAACCTTTTGAAGATCATTGTGCCTTAGGAGAGCGTCACTTGAGTCGGGTAGCGGTCTTTTGCCGGGTTTCTCCTTATAGGTATGTCATAATCATCATCACTATCCTCATCTTTGCAGTTAGGGTTTGGTTGGTAGTAATAGATGATTGTGTTGTGGTTATAGGCGTTGCTTGATTGCTGGATATGTCATGTGTTGGCATGGATTGGTTGCAGTTGCTTAAAGGTAGGTTCGCCTACTCAGTTTCTGTGGATAGTATAGTGTGTCAATTATCATATCATTGTTGTTGTGTTGTGATGGCGTTGTGTGGCAGCGTATATGCTGTAGTTGGTTAGTACATATAGTTTGTTGGTTGTTGCGTCGCACCTGTCTGTGTATTGTTTGTCTCTGGTTCGCGAGGCGCGTCCTCGGCTGAGTAGGGTCACTTGCGGGAGTGGCTTCACGCCCTAGTTTCGCCCTCCGTGGAACCCGCCGCGGGAGGGGATGTGCACATTAATGGACAGGGTTATTGCTCGATATGATGAGCGGGGATTTGGTGGGTACGGATGCGGTCCCCCACTGGCAGGGCTGGTCCAGTGGACAGTCAGTGATAGAGGTTGGTTGGAATAGTGTGATTGTGTGTGAGACTGATAGCATTGTATTGTGTTGATAGTTGTGGTTGATATTGTCGTGTCTTATCTCAGTACTGACCTTGTGTGGTTGTTTTGTTTGTTATGTGTCTGTCGTGATCCCTTATGGTGAGTAGTCGGTCTTAGCAGGTGTTGATGTTGTTGATAGCTGGAGTCCGGGCAGGGATGAGTCTTCACGAGATTTGATAGCATTAGAGATTATCCTTTGAGTTGTATCTTTTATATCGTTTGTTAGTTTTAAATCACTTGTATATAACATAATAGTTCTCTTATCGACATTTGATTATTACTATCCTCGGGCGACCGAGATGGTAATGCCCTTATATGCTAAGGAAGGCCTAGTTAAGGCTCCTCTGAATATGGGGGTGTTACAAAGTGGTATCAGAGCGACATGTAACAAATGAAAATAATGAACGTAGTGAGTCTAATAAAATGAACCTGGTGTATGTGTAATGGGAGCCCCAGCTGATGCTAGATTTTGGGTGAGTAGGCGCCCTCATTTCAAAATCTTGGCCCCATGATACTTAAGCCAGTCACATGGTATGGGAATGTGGAGTCCGTGCATATATGTGTGATGTGTATGTTAATTATGTCGGAGTTACCTGTGGTTGAGTCTTTGTTAGAGTTAATAGGGGGTGATAGTTGTATTTGGGCCGTGCATGGTAATCATTGGTGGAATTAGTGAGCTTGTACGGTGATTTCGAGATACGTGACAAAAGTTTATTCGATAGTAATGTGTGGAAATGTGAATGGGTGTGCTATAATAGAAGAGTGAACATGTTGGTGTTTGCTATAAGTTGATGATAACGGTAGTTATATACGAGTTTATAAACCTTACCGCAATTACAATGATAATAGTTATAGAATTGTTGAGTTATAATATGAAACATAGCATATAGTAATGCGTATATGCCTTGTTATTGGTTGAAATTTTTCCGCTGCGTAACAATCTGTTTATGTAAGATGAGTTGCAACATGATAGATTAATTTGTTATGAAGAGTATGCATTTGTATGATATGTGAAAGAATGAATTAATGTTAATTATATGTTTTATGTTGTTGTGAACACGAGTTTGGTAGTAATGTGTTAAGACAAGTTTAAGTATGGTATGGTGACGTGATTATGCTTAAGAACGACTCGGTAACAGGTAAACCGAGTTGGGTAATTTGTGTAGCGTAAGGTGACATAAACCTTATTTGTTGTGACGATATGGTATGCTTGAGTAATAATGGTAATGCGTGAACGAGTGTGATAATTAGTGCCGAATTCCGAACTTAGTTTGGAATCGACATGCGATGTTGTTTTTGCAGGAATCTTCGATTTACTTCGCACTTCTGACCGAGTACTTAACCATACTTGACCGAGTGCGAGTGCTTACTAGACCGAGTAGACCTCACTCGATCTAATTAGTAAGCTATGACGTCGGGATGTGGAAACATTTCTGCAGATACTCGACGAAATAGCGCCTACTCGATCGAGTAGGTTACTGTACAGTGATTCTTATGGGTTTCTTAAAACCCCTATTCTTTCTATTCTTCTTATTCTTTCTTCTTGACTTCGAACCCTAAGCCTAAATTCCTCTCAAACTCTCCTCTCTTCTTGTGTTGTGGGTGATTATTTGGGTAATTGCTTATTAATTTTCGTTCTTTTACTTTCCCTATTTTAATTAAGGTATGATTTCTCCTCTATTTACATGTTTTATTGCTTTAAATTTGTTAGAATGAAGGTGGAATCTGAAAATTTTCGATTCATATGGATAGATTATTGCTTTTAATTGTTGTAATATGATTCACATGCCTTCTTTCCTTGATTGTTGGTGATTAATTGCTGTAAAATAGGCTAGAAATTGCCAAATTGAAGCCGAAATTTCAAGGGTTTACAAAAATCAAAATCGATTTTGGGTGTTTTACATTGATTAGATGATGAAATTGAGTACTATACCTTGTTTATATCATATTGGAGAATGAATTTTGATGATTTTCACCTTAAAAAGTTGCCTTAAAACTCCGTCTTAAAAGTGCTCCAAATGGAAATTCGTAATTTATATTTGAAATTTTGTGTTGATATGACTACTTAAGTAAAGGTTGAACTTCAATATGATAGTAGTGATGATAATTGATGAAGAATATGTCAAAATAGTTACAGTTGTAGAGACCGTCTGACAAGTTTAATTGAGTTATTTGTTTCTAATATTGAAGGTGATGATGAGATGTCCTATAATACTTTTCCATGTGCTTGTACTAATGCCTCACATGATGTTAGGAGTGTGTATGGAGTAACATTAGAATCATGCTAGGATGTTAGAATTGGTTGGGTATGTGTGTTTTTCCATGATAAACTTGTCACAACCATTGTTTATGATTTGCTATAAACTGAAGTTATATATCAATTGGGGAAACTGTTGGTGAATGTGTGTACCTAGCTGAGCATTCAAAGTTTAATGGCATGAATTATGTGCTTCACATGTCGAACTTGTTGGGGAATTTATGTACCTAGCTGAGAATGTAATATCCAATTGCGTGAAGTATATGCTTTACATGTTTATGCAAGTTGCTTAAGTCGTATGCTGAAACAGATGCCGAGACCGAACGTAGGAACCCTCACAGTAAACGGGGAAGGGTTACACAACCTGAGATTGGGGAAGGGAGTGGACCCGTGGTACCCGCAGTTCCGGAGTACTCTTCTGTTGTGTTTGTAGATTTCAAATAGAGAGAGCGCTTTGTAGTTTTGCAAAAACGCAAAATGAGGTTGACGAGGTGTATAGATACTACACTGTTGGAGGATTTGGAAATAGAGACGGATGTCCGTCACATATTTGAGACTTTGGGCCTTACGGGTTTGTATAGGCTGAGGAAACATTCCTACCCTTTTCTTACCTTGGAGTTTATGAGCTCCTTTAGCTATGACCCCGCTGCCCAAACCGTTGAGTTTAGGTTGATGAACACCAGTTTTCTGTTGACTATGTATCTTTTCGCTTCTCACCTTGGGTTGGCCAAGCCTCCCAAGGATCCTATCACTGATATTCCTGCTGAGTGCGGTGTCTGCCGCCTAATGCCTTCCCTGACTGGAAAGCCAGCTCCCACCTCAAGTAACATGTTGATTAATGACGTTCAGCATGTTACCTTGAGGGTCTTTCTCCGTTCTCTTTCGAACCTCCTCTATGATATACCAGATATCAGTAAACTGAACAATCATGAGGTGTTGCTTCTGATGTCTTACCTCAACCCGGAGTGGGCCAGGAAAGTGGTCTTTAATGCTCCTTCCATCGTCTGTGCTAGACTTGCTTTGATGGCTAATGCCTCTTCCCGATACTTGAGTTGTGGCGCTATCGCCACTCGGTTAGCTGAAAAGCTAACCTCTTTTGAGGCTTCTTCGGAGTATGTGCCTCTGGCCACCCCGGTGCCTACTATGGAACGTGACTATTATCTCGACCTGAAGTGGTTGAGAACTTTAGCTGATGGCAGCCTTGCTTGGAGGGTGTGGGGCATGAGTTGGATGAAGATTCCAGCTCCTGAGCACCTCCCACTGACGGAGCCTTTGGAGCCGGCGGTTGTGGATGTGGACTCCGATGAGGAGGAGGAGGAGGAGGATGTTGATAGACCTCGCCAGTTGCAGACCTACCTCATCGACGACACGATTTTCGAGGTGATGCCTGAGCCGAAGAAGGGTGAGAATGCGGCGGTAGTGGTGGAGAGGCCCAGGTTGGGGAGAGGACCCCGTCGAGTGAGGGAGAGGACCTCGGATACTAGGACACGGCCGGTAGCACCACAGCAGCAGCATCCTTTTCCGTGCTACCCTTACCTCGACACCCCGGAGACGCGATCTAGCTACTTGGCGGAGAGAGTGTCATCTACTTTGACACTCAGGAATATGCACGAGATGGCGTACACTCAGGGGATATGGACCGAGGGACCGCATCCGGTTTGGTGGAGTGGAGTTGGGGACTAAAGTGGGGTTTTCCACTCCTACGGGGTGGATCAGTAGACGTGGGGGACACCTAAGTCCTTTGCTTACGGTGGCTTGACCCCATGGTACGTGAGTCCGGGAGCCGGAGCAGGAGGTGATGCGGGTTTTGGGTAATCGGGAGCGGGTACGTCTGGAGGCGGTGGTGGTGGTGATGAGGTGATGGTTGAGCAGCAGCAGCAGCAGCAGCAGCAGGAGTGATGCTCCTTGTTTCTATCTTTGTTTATGGTTGTTGGTAGTAGATGTTTGTAGTGTTATTAGATATTGGTAGTTGTTTTCGTCGAAACTTTGTTTATGGACTTGTATTGTTGGCCATAAGGCCGGATTTGCTAGTTGACATTGTTGTAGGATTGATTTTGGGGGTCGGGAAGTCATCTCGACTCAAGTTATGTGACGGCTATGTATAAATGTGTTGGTTTATGACAGGTTTTCCAAGCTTTTGGCCTGTAGGTACTCGACAGAGTACCCCATCCTCTATCGAGTTGCTGCAGGAGAGAAAAAAATAAAGCATTCTGATCTCTGGGCTACTCGATCGAGTAGCCAAGACACTCGATCGAGTAGCGGGGCACTCGATCGAGTACCTCTACATACTAGATCGAGTAGCACTGTTACAGGAGGTTTTCAAAAATTAAAAGTGTTCAATTGTTTTATAATTGCAAGTTTGATGTTTAACGTGGTTATTAGTGCGTAGTAACACCTTTGAACCGTTAATTTCATATGTTAGAAGTCGTGCTTGAGTTTTATATACATATTGGTAACAAGTGGTGAAGTGGTGATGGTTTCTTGTTGCTTTAATATTACATCCGCCATATTACTATCTATTCATCGAAGTTACATCTTCTCATACAATTGTGCATACGATATTAACATGCTTTATCGATGACGGCTAGTTATTCCGGTGGTTTGTGTATGATTTCCAATTTAACGAGTATACGCTTAGTGAGTAATGTCCATAATAAATAATATAGTTCTAATTTATGTTACGATGCAAGTAATAGGTAATATGTGTGGTAATTTTGGTGGTGAACTACGGGGACGAAGTTCCTTTTTAGAGGGGAAGAGTAATGTCGCAAAATAAAAAGGCTGATTTTGAAGTTTTGTTGTTATTCGTTTATAATGTTTTGTTGTTTAATTACCTTAGTTTGTTGAGTAATTCATGCTTTGAAGTGGATATGATAGTATGTTTTAAAAGGACGGTCATTAAAAGATAGTTATGGTGCAATGGGTCGTAATAGAATCGCGTTGTTGAGTAACATGGTGATATTAGTGGTGCAACATGAAGTTGATATGAAATATGTTTCGGGTTGATAGTTGTTACCATATGATAGGTGATCGTTGTTTGTGTTGGTTCGTATTGCGAGATTGATGTTTTATATATGATAGCTTGTAAAAGTTGAAGTATACATATAGAGTGACAGTTGATGATGATAATGTTTGTATGATAGTTGTAAGAGTCGATATAATTAGTGCGTTAGACAGTGATGATGATGACGTGGGGGGATGGTATTTCCGGGGAGTAATGACTTGAGTAGGAAGAATGGTGATGTCGTGTTTCTCCCGTGTCTTGTGCGTTGAGATAGGTGAGTTGAACTTCGGGGACGAAGTTCTTTTTAAGGGGGGAAGACTGTAATACCCGGCCTTTTAGAGACCCTTTGACCAGCGTTGACTGACCTTGGGAGCGGGAAAAGTTCATAGAAGTGCGTGCCAAAACTATCTTGGGTTACGTGTTAGGTGTGGTACTCGATAGAGTAAAGGCTACTCGATCGAGTAGCGAGGTTACTCGATCGAGTAGCGAGGTTACTCGATCGAGTAGGGGGTCACTCGATCGAGTATGTGGGGTACTCGATCGAGTATCTAGTTTTCAGCGAGAGTTTTTAATCGCGTTTTGTTAAATCCGCAAATCATTTCCGCCTCATTCCTCATATCCTTTGGTCGCCTCTTTCCCTTCCCTTCACCATAAAACCTCCGTGGAAGCCTTTTGAAGATCCTTGTGCCTTAGGAGAGCGTCACTTGAGTGGAGTAGCGGTCTTTTGCCGGGTTTCTCCTTATAGGTATGTCATAATCATCATCACTATCCTCATCTTTGCAGTTAGGGTTTGCTTGGTAGTAATAGATGATTGTGTTGTGGTTATAGGCGTTGCTTGATTGCTGGATATGTCATGTGTTGGCATGGATTAGTTGCAGTTGCTTAAAGGTAGGTTCGCCTACTCAGTTTCTGTGGATAGTCTAGTGTGTCGATTATCGTATCATTGTTGTTGTGTTGTGATGGCGTTGTGTGGCAGCGTATATGCTGTAGTTGGTTAGTACATACAGTTTGTTGGTTGTTGCGTCGCAGCTGTCTGTGTATTATTTGTCTCTGGTTCGCGAGTCGCTTCCTCGGCTGAGTGGGGTCACTTGTGGGAGTGGCTTCACGCCCTAGTTTCGCCCTCCGTGGAACCCGCCGCGGGAGGGGATGTGCACATTAATGGACCGGATTATCGCTCGATATGATGAGCGGGGATTTGGTGGGTACGGCTGCGGTCCCCCACTGGCAGGGCTGGTCCAGTGGACAGTCAGTAACAGAGGTTGGTTGGAATAGTGTGATTGTGTGTGAGATTGATAGCATTGTATTGTGTTGATAGTTGTGGTTGATATTGTCGTGTCTTATCTCAGTACTGACCTTGTGTGGTTATTTTTTTTGTTATGTGTCTGCCGTGATCCCTTATGGTGAGCAGTCGGTCTTAGCAGGTGTTGATGTTGTTGATAGCTGGAGTCCGGGCCGGGATGAGTCTTCACGAGATTTGATAGCATTAGAGAGTAGCCTTTGAGTTGTATCTTTTATATCGTTTGTTGGTTTTAAATCACTTGTATATAACATAATAGTTCTCTTATCGACATTTGATTATTACTATCCTCGGGCGACCGAGATGGTAATGCCCTTATATGCTAAGGAAGGTCTAGTTAAGGCTCCTCTAAATATGGGGGTGTTACAGGCCAAGTCCTCGCGCATCCCATAGCTCCTAAGTCAGCTAATCTTTAGTACCTGTCAAATCTGCTCCCCATTACGGTTCATCACAGGTGTTCACGAATACACGGTCAACCACGAGGTTGAGTAGAATAACTAACAACAATAGATGACAATAATAACACGAATATGCATGATATGACTTAATAGAACCATTCAGCCGAGTTCATCACTCGCAACACTATTCATCCCGCCAACCCCTGGTCGGGGCAACCTCAACTCGAAGGTGAGAAAACACACTACATTACTATAAAGTAATGTCTGCCTCAACAAACAATTGATAAATATCCACCAGACGGTCTGCAGAACCAGCCAGGGGCCTGCCTCGAGAATTCACGATTATAATCGTCTGCCAGAATAAATCTGATAACCACTATACATTACTATAAGTAATGTCTGTTAGAATAAATATGATAACTAATGCAAATGCCATTCTTATATGAATGCAACGAACAATACTAATAATCAGCCGGATATAATCTACAATACTCAACCATAATGACATAACAAGTACACTACCAGCCATATATACTCATGTGAAATATGATAACAACAGCCAGTTGAGTAGTTATCCTACCTGGCAAGCAATATCCAATTAAGCAGCTCAAGTGATCCAATAATAAAGCACACGAACCCGATTATAAATTCTTCACAAATCGTCACCTAACATAAATATTATAATTTAATTATTTACTCATTATTCAATTCATTATATTAATTTATTCGATTATAATTTAATTATATTAATTATTACGTAAAACCCATCTCAATAATTAAATAAAAAACTTAACAAATAAATGGAACAAACCCATTGCCCAACCACACACAATCTCGTGAAAACGACCAATAACATCCCCACAATCACGGTTCTAAACCGTGTTCCTCGCCTCACCATAACCCGCTTTCCACAACACCTCTGGCCACCATAAGTACCACCCAGTTCTGCCACACCATAGATCGCACCACGGCGCATCTCGACGGCCATTAACCACCAGCCGAACCATCCCCTTCAACACCTATGCTCACGCCCAAAACAGACCCCCGGAAACCCGACACAAACCAACACAATTTCCACACTCTCCTCCTTACACCACCCAACGACCACCGGTGGCCACCACCACTGCTACCACTGGAACTCGGTGGTCCCTCAATCCCCTCGACCCACTGCAACCTCCACAAACACCACCATAAATAGCAGCAGCGACACAATCACACTCCTCCCCTAATTCTCGCTATTCCGACCACCACCACCACAAACCACCACCTTCAACCTCCCTGACACATCCAACCTGGACGACCCAAACACCCGGTCCCATTCGCACAATAACCAGTTCAAGACAGTGAGTATTAAATGGTTCCATCGTGTTTAAACCACAAACTTCCCTAGATCGTAATTCAGGCAACCACCGCGCAAAACACCAGCAACAACCACCCACGACTACCCCTAAGGGGTCGACTAATCACCACGACCCTACCCTACCAAGCCAAGGTCAGGCGAGTCCAAGATTAGGGTTCAAAACCGTATAAACCACATATGCAACCACCCATACAACAACCCCTTCAAACTCCTATTCCCGATGGTCAACGGTGGTCAACGATGGGTCCTATCAAACTCTGGTGTTCCACGGTCATGGTGACTGTCTTAGTTCGTCAAACGGTGGTCTAGCTTATGAGTTATAACAATTATAAAAGCAATACATTTTTTATAAGACGGTCTTACCTTTTATCGCTAATCACTCCTTCCGTCTCTTCAATCTCCTCCTTCTTTCTTTGTGAATTATTTTCAGATATCATGGTATTTATAATCTAAATTTAGAGAGTATATGAGGCCAATTAGGAAACTATTGCCTTATTCCAATTAATATTAGGAATTACCAAATTATTAAAATACTTATTATTTTATTATTAAATCCCGCTTCAAATCTCGACTACTACTCATTATAGGCCTAATATAAACAGCCCAAATCTTATTTCACACCACCGAAGGCCTTATTATTAGCTAAGCCCAATTCCCGACTTGCTTACTTACTTGATTGTTTAATTAACGTCTTATTTGCAACTATTATTAGAAATGCCATTAATTAATTATTTGAATTGCATAAATTATTCATATAAATTATTATAAAAATACGGGGTATTACAGTCTTCCCCCCTTAAAATGAACTGCGTCCCGAAGTTCGCCCATAACTACTACCACAACACTTATAAACATCCACATAACTGAGCACCATCCAACTTATGATAACACAATTATCCATTTACGGTTATCAACCACACCAATCCTATCACAAGACGTCACAATAATAACCCAAACATTTATAGTTTCACATTCCTTCCCCCTAAAAATAAACTTCGTCCTCGAAGTTCGGAATATCAAGCAATAGGAATAAACAAATCATTTGTTGTAACATCACGAAACATGTAATATACATTGTGTTTAATATACATTGTAACACAAGACAACTATTATTTCCAACATAATATTGATTGATGATATAATAAAAGTTACTAAACGGAAATTAAATAACTACAACCTTTGAATTAATTTAGATTTATTACTTGCGCGTTTATTTCTTACCAATGAAATCTAACTTAAACATGGATGCAATATATATATATAGGCGTAGGGTAACACATTCCGCATATCACTAGACATGTTGTTCTACTTCACAAAATTTACAACATCAAAATGCCAAGGTGAAAGAAATAAGAAATAATTCTGTAGAACTTTTAGCACAACTTACATTTTCAAGGATAAGAAAAACATCTTACAACATCCAAAAATCATTAATAACATAATTACTTCTTAAGAACTTATACTTTTTAAAAAATACAGAGAGTTAACAATTCATGAGATAAAGAATCAAGTAAAAAACTCATAAGGTCAATTTATAATACATTTTATACAATATTTGGTCGTAACAGAAATTTTACAGCAACTTGTCTGACCATTGTCCACTAAATTATTTATTAATCCTGACCCGTATATTATTTAAGCATGAAACCAGCTGCATATGAAAGCTAACTGATAAGGCTATCACACATAAAAACTTTCATGCAAGGATATTAAATAGGCAGTAAATGGCAGCCAAAGCAATCAAAGATAAAATTATGAGAAATCAACCAAGTCACATTCTTCACAATTCCATGCAATTTCCGTAATACTTCACATGTTAGTCATAATTACACCTCCCACATACATGCCCACATACTTTTCTCATATCCACACGCATATACTAATGCTTAAAAATCATATCACATCCCTTCTCCGTAAAAGCAAGGTTACGTCCCCATAACCGCAATCATCAATGAAAACAATATTCAAACAAGGCAACAAAACTTCCAAGACAAAATAAACAATATTCATTTTAAATTACCCCACACTGTAATATCTCTCAAGGTAACCGGTTCAAAACTGGAAGGGCCAAGGTACGAATTAAGCGCCCTTTCCTAACCGTACTAAGAGGGGCTCCTAACAGTTTCTACCCGGGGTTCATTTTATTTAGACACATCCTATGTTCATTATTATCATTGGTTAGGCCCGAGGATCGTTTTGCTCTAATACCACTTTGTAACACCCCCATTTATTTAGAAGCCTTTAGCAAGACATTCCCAAGTAAATGAGACTGTTACCTTCTCGGTTTCCCGAGGTAGTGAATAACAAAGTACAACAAACCAAAGTACTTTAGATAAAATTTAGCGATTACATGTTTATTACAAATTAACCAACTAAACTTAATTTAAATAAGATACAACTCGCAACGAAATAAGTAAAGTGACTAATAATCTATGTGGTCTAGCCTTCTAGTTAGACTGGCCAAGTCCTCACGCATCCCATAGCTCCCAAGTCAACTAATCTTTAGTACCTGTCAAATCTGCTCCCCATTATGGTTCATCACAGGTGTTCACGAATACACGGTTAACAACGAGGTTGAGTAGAATAACTAACATTAATAGATGACAATAACAACACGAATATGCATGATATGACTTAATAGAACCATTCAGCCGAGTTCATCACTCGCAACACTATTCATCCCGCCAATCCCTGGCCGGGGCAGCCTCAACCCGAAGGTGAGAAAACACACTACATTACTATAAAGTAATGTCTGCCTCAACACACAGTTGATAATTATCCACCATACGGTCTGCAGAACCAGCCTGGAGCCTTCCTCGAGAATTCACAATTATAATCGTCTGCCAGAATAAATCTGATAACCACTATACATTACTGTAAGTAATGTCTGCTAGAATAAATCTGATAACTAATGCAAATGCCATACTTATATGAATGCAACGAACAATACTAATTATTAGCCGGATATAATCCACAATACTCAACCATAATGATATAACAAGTATACTACCAGCCATAAATACTCATGTAAAATATGATAACAACAGCCAGTTGAGTAGTTATCCTACCTGGCAAGCAATATCTAATTAAGCAGCTCAAGTGATCCAATAATAAAGCACACGAACCTGATTATAAATTCTTCACAAATCGTTACCTAACATAAATATTATAATTTAATTATTTACTCGTTATTCAATTTCTTATATTAATTTATTCGATTATAATTTAATTATATTAATTATTTCCCATATGAATTATTATGTAAAACCCGTCTCAATAATTAAATAAAAAAACTTAACAAATAAATGGAACAAACCCATTGCCCAATCATATACAATCCCGTGAAAACGACCAACAACATCCCCACAATTACGGTTATAAACCGTGTTCATCACCTACCATAACCCGCTTTCCACGACACCCTTCGCCAGCATAAGTACCACCTAGTCCTGGCACACAATAGCCCGCACCACGGTGCATCTCAGTGACCCTTAACCACCAGCCCAACCATCCCCTACAACCCCTATGCTCACGCCCGAAATAGACCCCCGAAAACCCGACACAAACCAACACAATTTGGACACTCTTCTTCTTACACCACCCCATGACCACCAATGGCCATCACTACTGCCACTACTGAAACACGGTGGTCCCTCAATCCCCTTAACCCACTGCAACCTCCACAAACACCACCATAAATAGCAGCAGCGACACAATCACACTCCTCCCCTGTTTCTCGCTATTACGACCACCACCACTTTCAACCTCCCTGACACCTCCATCCTGGTCGAACCAAACACCCGATCCCATTCCCACCATACCCAGTTCAAGATAGTGAGTATTAAATGGTTCCATCGTGTTTAAACTACAAACTGCCCTAGCTCGTAATTACGGCAACCACTGCGCAAAAGACCAGCAACAACCACCCACGACCACCCCTAAGTGGTCGAATAATCACCACAACCCTACCTTACCAAGCCAAGGTCAGACGAGTTCAAGATTAGGGTTCAAAACCGTGTAAACCGCATATCCAACCACCCGTACAACAACCCCTTCAAACTCCCATTCCCGGCGGTCAACGTGTTGGAGCTTCTGTCCTCCACAATTAGTGTGATAACATTTATAAATCTCTTATAGGTTCACAAGGTTATACTTAGTATTTTATCCGTTGATTAACGATTACCTAATAACAGTTGGCGTTATTATCATACTGATAGCGGTGATCAACTGGTCCCTAAAAGTCACACCTAAAGGATGTGTTTGAGAGATGTGATTATGGAAATGTAATCACATTGATGCCTTATATGACTAAAAGGTTAGTCCATGTATTTGACTAAACAGTTAGTCAATGTGATGATGAGACGATTATTTAATACAATTAAATAATATTAGCTGAGACGAATTAACTGTCAATTCGTAAATTGAATATAAGCTGTTATATTTAATTAATGTATATAATGTTAACTTAAACGAATTAAGATGTTAATTCGTGATTAAATGTAACCAGTTATATTTAATTAGCGAATTATAAATATGTTATATTTATAGTTAATGTATATATTATGCGGAATTGTCATAATAAAATGTTGACAGACCGGTATTAATAAATCGACTACAAACTGTTGTTTGTGGACTTAGTAAATACATGTTAACATAATTGACAATAGATAAATATACACATTATATATAATTAGATAATAACCGAAAATAATAGGATTTTATCCTTATTTTGGTTGTTGCTAAAACCGAAAAAAGGAAAGAAAAATCTCACCTAACACTCTCCCTCACACGGTTTTAAGGGGGGTAGGGGACTCATTTTTCTAACCTAATTTTTGACCTAATATTTTCTCATCAAACAAAAACACAAAAAACCCTAAATTAATTAGTGAAATTTGGGGATCTCATTCTAGCAATTTGAGGGGCATTTCTCGGAGCATCTTGGGTGCAACAATTAGGAGAATATCATTTTGATATTGTTCTTAGGCCATTTTGCTAGGACCAAAGGTTGATTATTAATCTCTTCTCTTTTTGTTTATGCAAATTCATTTATCACTAGTTTTTCATTATCATAATTTCGTTATAATCCTAATAATATTAAAGGAAGTATACCGATATTTCTTATAAGTGGTATCAGAGCATAGGCCACGAAATTATTTTGTATGAATTTCATTAATGAATTTGAACCAAAAAAAAATTAAAGAATCGAAAAAAAAAAAATTCGGCCGTGAGTTTTTTTTATTTTTGCCGAGAGTTTTTCTGTTTTTTTTTTGATGATTTGTTCCATTTTGATTTATTCATATTATTGTTTTAATAGGTTAAGATGATAATATGATAATTTTTTAGATGTTTTGATTTAATTAGCATTAAATTGAAATGTAAATGGAATAGTTTTGATTTATGATGATTATTTGTTTTTGCTATATAGTTTTTGGCACACATGATGATTAAATTGTTGTTTAAGGATCATGATTCATTAATTAAAATGTTGATGATTATGCCAATCTTGTTCTAATAGCAACTATAAACGAATTTGTTCATCTAAATTTTTTCGATAAGAAAAAAAAAGGGAGCTGTTTTCATATTTCTAATTCAGCCGAAAAAAAAAATAAAACCTTTTTTTTTAGGTCAAAATGCCGAGGGCAATTTTAATAAAAAAAAAAATCTTTTTTTTTTTTGTTTTTGGAATTGCCGAGTGATAACAAAAGGAAATCTTTTTTTTTTTTTTCCGTTTTTGCACAATGCCGTGTACATTGAAAGAAAGAAAAAAAAATTCTTCACAAATCGTCACCTGACATAAATATTATAATTTAATTATTTACTCATTATTCAATTCATTATATTAATTTATTCGATTATAATTTAATTATATTAATTATTTCCCGTATGAATTATTACGTAAAACTCGTCTCAATAATTAAATAAAAAAACTTAACAAATAAATGGAACAAACCCATTGCCCAACCACACACAATCCTGTGAAAATTACCAACAACATCCCCACAATCACGGTTCTAAACCGTGTTCATCACCTCACCATAACCCGCTTTCCACGACACCCCTGGCCACCATAAGTACCACCCAGTCCTTCCACACAATAGCTCGCACCCCAGTGCATCTCGACGACCCTTAACCACCCCATCCTAACCATCCCCTACAACCCCTATGCTCACGCCCAAAATAGTCCCCCGAAAACCCGACACAAACCAACACAATTGGTACACTCTCCTCCTTACACCACCCCACGACCACAACTGGCCACCACCACTGCCACCACTGGAACACGGTGGTCCCTCAATCCCCGCGACCCACTGCAACCTCCACAAACACCACCATAAACAGCAGCAGCGACACAATCATACTCCTCCCCTGTTTCTCGCTATTCCGACCACCACCACCACAAAGCACCTCCTTCAACATCCCTGGCACCTCCACCTTGGTCGACCCAAACACCCGGTCCCATTCCCACCATACCCAGTTCAAGACAATGAGTATTAAATGGTTCCATCGTGTTTAAACCAAAACTGCCCTAGCTCGTAATTCCGGAAACCACCGCACAAAACACCATCAACAACCACCCACAACCACTCCTGAGTGGTCGACTAATCACCATGACCCTACCCTACCAAGCCCAGGTCAGACGAGTCCAATATTAGGGTTCAAAACTGTGTAAACCGCATATGCAACCACCCATACAACAACCCCTTCAAACTCCCATTCCCGACGGTCAACGGTGGTCAACGATGGGTCCTAGTCAAACCCTGGTGATCCACGGTCATGGTGACGGTCTTAGTTCGTCAAACAGTGGTCTAGTTTACGAGTTATAACAATAATAAAATCAATATATTATTTATAAGACGGTCTTACCTTTTATCGCTAATCGCTCCTTCCATCTCTGAAATCTCCTCCTTCTTTCTTTTTGAATTATTTTCAGATATCATGGTATTTATAGTCTAAGTTTAGAGAGTATATGAGACCAATTATGAAACTATTGCCTTATTCCAATTAATATTAGGAATTACCAAATTATTAAAATACTTATTATTTTATTATTAAACCCCACTTCAAATCCCGACTACTACTCATACTAGGCCTAATATAGTCAGCCCAAATCTTATTTCACACGGCACAAGGCCTTATTACTAGCTAAGCCCAATTTCCGACTTGCTTACTTACTTTATTATTTAATTAACGTCTTATTTGCAACTATTATTAGAAATGCCGTTAATTAATTATTTGAATTACATAAATTATTCATATAAATTATTATCAAAATACGGGGTATTAGACACACAAAAACAAGTAAAGGATGTACCTACAAAAAGAATAGCCACTCTCCTCATCTAAGTGACGGAAATCATCTAAAAGGGAAGCAGTCTAAGGGTACACATTCCATTGTAGATATTATTTCTCCAAGTTACTAAGCCTAAAAGGATACCAACAAATCACCTCCAAGTTGTGTAAAACTAGGGTACTTTTGTCCACAATCGCTAAATACTTTCGTCAAGAGTAGATTCCCTTTGGTGTTAGAAACACTGTAGGATCGAGGAATTCCCCTTCTTGTCTAGGCAAGAAGAAAGGTCGTCCCCTCTCGATCATGTAACAAAAATGAGATCAATGGGTATAAGGGATCAATATGTTTTGAGTTCCACAATGGTAGTTTGCTTTTGATTTGCTTTTCCCCCCAATTTCTTGTGGCATTTGTCATTGAAGAATATTTCTTGCCATTTTTTATGTTTGGCATTTTGATACTTGACAATTTTTTTTTTCAATTTTTCATTCTTTTGAACATTTTCAAAGTAACTCCATTTTGTAGCAAAGGTACTTTTATTGAAGCATAGGAGTCTATTTTTGCTCCTCTTTTCATTGATGCAATTTTTGAAAACTTTTTGACTTTCATTTTAGTACTTGAACTCAAATTGGAGATTTTTGTGCCCATTCCCTTTTTGTTGACAAAATATAATGATAGAAATGAAAGAACGGTTGCATGGCTTCAAAGGTCACCTTGGAATAAACGGTGGCCAAGTAGTTATCAGACCACAAGGTACTCTTGACTAGGCGTTATTCGATGGGTCAAAAGATACTAGTATGATACATCCTAGGGTGTCTTGAGGGTATTCTATCAAACAAAGTCTCAAGGAGAAAAATTATCTACGAGGGCCCTATATACACTTGCCAAGCTTCCCAACTAGACATTTTCACAAAAATTTTCCTAATATGCAACTACATGCGATGATGCAACTATCATATATACAACCTAATGCATATGCTCCTATCACTAGTATGCCACATAATCTAAATGCAACTCCTATAATCACATAGGTTTGTACCGCATCAAACAAAAAGAAGCCACATTGTCATTAACATATGAGAGGAAAAAGGAGATTTGGAAAGATCATACCATGCGGTCTTCATATTTCACATGCCTCGAATGTGGCGTAGTTGATCCCAAGTAATAGGAGTGAACAACAAACATATATATATATATATATATATATATATATATATATATATATATATATATATATATATATATATATATATATATATATGCTTGTATATCATATCGGGCTCAAAGGAACTCAGCCGGGATTAATGGCATACTGATGGTCCCTTCTTTGGTGGTTCGGAAGATCATAAAAGTGATGAGGCGAAGAATCGAATTCAAATGTAATGCAAAAGTGAGTAGACGAGAGGAAGTCTGGCTTGATCAGTTGGGAATTAGATTGTAAGGTTGGTCCTTAGGGATTCGAACCTGACAAAGATTGGTTTTTGTGTTTATGTAAGTTAGATACCTTGTAATATGGTTTTTTTATATATATACATACACACACACACACACACACACACACACACACACACACACACACACACACACACACACACACACACACACACACACACACACACACACACACACACACACACACACACACACATATATATATATATATAGAATTAGGATCACATGAGTCCACCCTATCTTTTTGAGTCCCGTGAGTCCACTTATGTATCAAACGCTCTACACAAAAATATCACTTTTTTTTATGATTTTTTTTAATGAATTTTTTTATTTTAAAAAATAACTAAGCTGTGATATTGTTTAGTATAACCTGTGATATTGTATCTGAGTTTGTGAGTCCAGTAAAAGAGTATCACGAGTTATACAAAACAATATCACACCTTACAATAAACAATATCACTGATTGTACTAAACAATATCACGGGTTATACTATACAATATCACACCACTTAACCTAAGGATGCCTTATTATTTTTGTTGGATAGAGATACAACAATGATACAACAAGTACTTTAACCTATAGTATCAAGGGCTTGAAGTACCAAATAAAAGACACCTACCTGCAATACAAGAAACTAAATATGTTGAGCTCCGTTTAAAAAAAAAACAAGTAAACGGGCAAAAAAAAATGGGAATGGAGAGAAAGATAGATACAGCATTAGGCATTTCAGTCCCAAGTTGTTGGATAACAAGAGCGAAGCAACGGACAAGTTGGCTTTGAGAAGAATCTTGCTGAAATTCCGTACGGAATTAGCTTTTAATTCAAATTCAGCGTATAAAATGGAATTAGATCGAATTCAAGTAAGCAATAGTTCAGTGAATTTCGAAGTTTACAGAATTTACGGGGATAATTTTTCTACAATGGATAAAAAATTTTGGGACTATATAATTCGGAGTAGAGGGAGTCATTATCTAGTGTCTCTGGACCCTGTGTGGTTGAACATGGATCTGCCAATGATCGCAATAATTATTGGATGTAGATGGAAGATTTTGATCTCAGTGGTTGCTTTTTCCTATTTATTGTTGCCGAGCCTGATGTTTGTTAAGAGATTCGCATGAGATGGGTTGACTTCTTCACAAAAACAATGTAGGAGAACCATCAAGAGCTTACCTTGATTCTTTTCCCTTTTGAACTGTTAAAGTGGCTAGTTGAGTTCTCTATGGATCACGACTGGCATGCTGTTCTAAATGAACTTATGGATTTGCTTTTTTAGTGGAATAATTGATATCCGAGCTTATGCATGAATTGATGACGGACTGGCGGATCTTGCGCTCTTGCATACTACCGTCATTATAAGAAGGTTAATTATTGCATCAGTATTCGGATTTTAAATTATAAATACCCTCTGATATTCTTGTGTACAGCGTGTGATATATAAGTGGACTCATGGGACTCAAAAAAATAGGTGGACTCACCGGATCTTGCCTCTATATATATATATATATATATATATATATATATATATATATATATATATATATATATATATATATATATATATAGGGTCGAGATCCGGTGAGAACCACCCATATAATGAGAACCATGAGAACCACTAATAATACTACAATCCAATAATACACACGCTGTGTATTATCTCAAACAAACCCCAAATTTTTTCGCGCGTCCCTCCCAAACCCACCTAAACTCAGACATTGTTAAATTTTGCTTTCTCTCTCATCATTCTTTCTCTCTCTCTTCAACTCATCTGTCGACTATTAAAACCTTCCGCCAACGCCTCTTTGATAATCAAACCTTAACTTTCTCTACAATCGAACGATAAATTCTTCGACAATCAACCTTTCGACGCTGCTTCAATCAATGACGCCTTTAAATTCGAGGTAAAATTTCGATCTTTATGATTATTTGTTGTGAAATTAGTTGATTTAGTCGATTAAATTAGATTGTTCGTGAAATTAGGGATTGATTAACCGATTAGAATTCTGAATTGAACAATTATGCTTCTCAATTTAGGATTTCGTTAATTAAATTGGGGAAACTGAGAAATTAGGGTTAAGGGATTTGAAAAATTTGTTGAAACCATTAAATTAGGGTTTGATTCGTCTCTTAAGTTTTTGGATTGATAAATCATGCTTCTGAATTTAGGGTTTCATGAATTAAATTGGGGAAACTGGGAAATTAGGGTTGGAGACCGTTTATGTGCATCAAAATCTTGTTTATGTGCATCCAAATTCCTGTTTATGTGCATCAAATTCCTGTTTAGGTGCATCAAAATGTGATTTTGTGAATCAAATTGGCCTAATTGAGAAATTAGGGTTTCATGAATTAAATTGGGGAAACATTGAAATTAGGGTTGGAGACCGTTTATGTGCATCAAAATCTTGTTTATGTGCATCCAAATTCCTGTTTAGGTGCATCAAAATGTGATTTTGTGAATCAAATTGGCCTAATTGAGAAATTAGGGTTTCATGAATTAAATTGGGGAAACATTGAAATTAGGGTTGGAGACCGTTTATGTGCATCAAAATCTTGTTTATGTGCATCCAAATTCCTGTTTAGGTGCATCAAAATGTGATTTTGTGAATCAAATTGGCCTAATTGAGAAATTAGGGTTTCATGAATTAAATTGGGGAAACATTGAAATTAAGGTTGGAGACCGTTTATGTGCATCAAAATCTTGTTTATGTGCATCCAAATTTCTGTTTAGGTGCATCAAAATGTGATTTTGTGAATCAAATTGGCTTAATTGAGAAATTAGGGTTGGAGAAATTGTGAAATTGCCTACATTTGTTAAAATCAGGGACTCAATTTCATGAATTATACTGTTGTATTGTTGCTTATTTAATTTTTGACATTTCTTGTTGCAGCAATAATGACAAAGACAACTCCTCAATACTATCACAAACTTCTTCAAATGTCATTACAAACGAAGGAGCGAATGTTGAAGCTAATGCATGTCAGCCTATATTAGAAATATCTGCAATAGCAGTTGAACATGATGTTCCTGAAGTTGTGACTTTCGAATTTGTTGAAGGTACAATTCTATTCATCCTGGTAGTTGCTTGTTGTTTTCAGCTTTTTAAAGGTGCATTTCATATGCTTTTTATCACTCGCCTTTCTGACTTTAATTGCACAACATATGCAGATATCATAGTAGAGGAGGCAGAGGACGAGGAGGCAGCAGAAGGTTCTTCAAGCAACACGAATCGGGTTTTTGAGTGTCTCAACCATCTTAAGCCTGTTATTGGTATGCTATTCGATAAGCTTGAACTAGGTGTTGAGTTTTATGAAGCATATGCAAAAGAATCTGGGTTTGTGACTAGATTAAGCTCACAAAAGTCTAAAAATGGTGTCGTTACGCATAAAAAAGTTGTGTGTAATAAGGCTGGAGTATGTGAAGCGAAAGGGAAAAATCACAGGAGGCAAAGGACTAGGATAGAATGTCCTTCTTGTATTAAATTTAAGCGAATTTTGGAGGAAGGTCATGATATGGGTAAATACCAAATATATGATTTTCATGAAGGTCATAATCATATTCCACAAACACCATCAACAATGGTACATTTGACACAAACGAGAGAGTTGAATGTAGTTCACAAAAAAAATGATAATTGACAACTCCAAAAATAACATAGGTCCAGTTAAGTCGTATAGGTTGTTCAAGGAGTATGTTAGAGGTTATAGGAATGTGGGTGCGTCATTGGAAGACTTTAAGAACTTTTCTAGAGATATCAAAAATTATTTATCAGAGGGGGATGCTCAAATGCTTATTGAGCATTTTATGAAGATAAAACACATGTGTCCATCTTTTTATTTTGATTTTGAGGTAGACGAGATAGGTCGATTGTCACATGTGTTTTGGGCTGACCCTATTAGTATTAAAAACTATTTGCTATTCGGGGACATGACCTCTTTTGATACGACCTTTAGAAAAAACAAGTATAGGATGATATTTGGTCCTTTTACAGGCGTGGATAATCATAAGAGATGCGTGACCTTTGGGGCTGGACTTATTATAAATGAGAGTAAGGAGTCCTTTGCTTGGCTATTTACGAAATTCGTAGAGGCTATGGGGGGTCGTCATCCAGTTTGTATGATAACTGATGAAGATGCGGGGATAGAAGAAGGAATGAAATTAGCCTGGAAAGACAAGGTGCAACATAGATATTGCATGTGGCACATACTAAAAAAGTTGCCTGAGAAAGTAGGGCCTGTAATATGTAAAGATACTGAGTTCTTGAAGAAGATAAACCGATGTGTTTGGAGCGAAGATGTGGAGCCGCTTTGAATTTGAGGAAAGGTGGACAAGTAGTTGAATCTCATGGGTTGTCGGATAACGAGTGGCTTAAGGAGAAGTACAACATTAGAAATATGTGGGTTCCAGCTTACTTTCGTGATCTGTTTTTAGGAGGCTTGATGAGAACGACCTCCAGTCGAGTCGAGAAAACCACTTTTTCAAAGAACTTCACTAATCCTAATTTAACCGTAGTTGAGTTTTGGATGAGATTTGAGAGTGCAATGGATGCTCAAAGATGGACTCATTCGAAACTTGTTGCACAATCAAAAAACTCCTTCCCTCAGTTGTCGACTCCATTAGCCCTAGAAAAGCATGCATCAGAAATCTACACTCCAACAATTTTCGGCATGTTTCAAAAGGAAGTCGAAGCAGCTTGCTATTCATGTGGTGTTGGGGATAAAGAAAAAGATAAAACCTATCCAATTCTATACACAGATATCATAGATCAAGTTCGAAATAAAACGTATAAGGTTTGTTTTAAGAAGGATGATGTTTCAGTGGTATGCACATGCAAGAAGTTTGAAAGACATGGAATGCTCTGTCGACATGCTCTGATTGTACATCAATGGATGTACAGAAAAACAAAGTTGGCGAGTTATGGTCAGAGTTGTTTACTTGTGTGGCACTTGTTGAACAGAGTCCTGGGCATTGTGATGAGTTGCTTGGGATTTTGCGTGAGTTCAAGGAAAGGGTAAAAATTACCCCTGATGAAAGTGGAAATACTGGTATTGCAAAGGTAAAGGACAAGAATGCTGAAATTGGGATGCTTTTAGGAACAAACATGCCTAGTGAGATTAAGGTTTTGCCTCCAAGGCAGTGCAAAAACAAAGGCTCGGGAAAAAGGCTGATCTCACAAAGAGAACGAGCTGGGGAAGTGACCAAGAAAGCGCTAAGAAAATGCGGGGCCTGTGGGGAGATGGCGAACCACGACGAGAGGAATTGTGACCGAAGGACAACCGACAATGAGTAGAGTAATTTTTTATTTTACCTTATTGAAAAATTTGGAAATTTTATTTTATTTGATAGATATTGGACATTTGCCTTATTGAATAATTCGTGACTTTTTATTTTATTTGATAGATGTTGGACTTTTTTTCTTCAAACGAATGAATGCAACACTTCTAGAATGTAAAGCCCGAGTGTTTCTGTCACCATTATTTCGTGCACATACAACGGTATTTCATGCACATACACATGTATTTCATGCATGTGGAACAGTTTTTCATGCACACATTATGCAAGTAACGGTTAAAGTTGTCATTTTATTTATAGCGTTTTTAAATTTTCTTTGTGCTTTTCCGTTTCATTGATTAATTATTAATCACTCAATCCATGGTGGGAAAAAATTACAATAAAAAGCAAAAAAGTCGCATAATTCAAACTACTTGTAACATCTACCGTAGTAAATAATGTGCTGACCAAAATGCTACCATTTTTGTAATGAGATGATATGCAATTATCGATGAAACTCGAACGCTCCTCCTAACCCGAGTTTGTCGTCTAATAAACCTGTTTTTCATGCATGCACACTGTTATTCCATGCATGTGGAACAGTTTTTAATGCATTTACGATGTTTTTGATTTCATTACTGACCTTTTCGTTATCCAATTTTGAAAATTGTCTCTCGTTTTCGTTGCCTCGTGACATGTTCGTTTTCCAATTTTGAAAATTGTTTCTCGTTTTCGTTGCCCCGTGACATGTTTTTAGAATTAGTCCAGAAACATGACTTCATGTCTTACACGCCTTACATATTCCAAAATCTAATATGTACTCTCAAGACTTAGTGTACTACATATTCCAGAATAAACTCCACAAGAATCTAATATTCCAGGGTCTACTCCCTTTGTACATCCCGCGACTCAAGGAATCAGATAAAAAAATGGCAGTGTTTCGAATTTTGGATTAGGTCATCTACCACTCCCTTTGCACATCCCTCAACTCAAGTGTTTAGAAAATATCACCTAGGGATAATCCTACAAAAAAACGGGGGGGAAAATACTGTTACGTAAAAGTCACTCCGAGACAGAATCTAATGAAAAGAAGATTAAAAGTAGGCAAAATTTAAATTAGGCATTCAAGGTTCTTTATATTTACCTGTCTCTTGTTTCGCTTCCATTTGATGAGACGTGCAATCATACTCGTACCATATTCATCCAAATCCTACGTAAAAATTTTATTTGACAACAAATATTGAAATGCTTGAAATAAAATATACTGAATAATGTTTACAAAAGTTTGGTGAAAAATTTATACCTCGTAAGAACTCTTATCACTCCATGATGCTTGATCACACAAATTTTCTAGCCACTTTAACAAATAAACTCCACGAGAATACCCATTGTTTTGTTGAGGCACTTGCACAACCTCCCACTGAAAAGTTTTGATCTCCAACAACCTTGTGTATCTTGGAGAGTCTCTTGCGATGATCTCCAAAGCAGGCAGAAGCTATACAAAAACAAGACAGTGAGTGATTGTGATTGTGGTATAAGGCTATTTAATGCACATGCAAGGGTATGTCATGCACATAGACGGGTATTTCATGCACATTAAGATCACCAACAGTATTTTCATTCGACAATGCATTTTGGGCAGTCAAAAACTGTTGAGCAGCCTTCCGGATATAATAAGTGAGGGGTAACATGTTTTTGTGCAAAAACTAATAAATCATACCTGTTCAACTAAAAATTTTTGCCTGACTTCACGGCGCCTGGGCAGGTTGGAGTCGAGTATGAAGTTCATCCTTTTCCCAAATTCAACAACGCATGCAAACCAATGTGATCTCTCCACACAATAAGGAAAGAAAGCCTGAAATATTACAAACTAGTCAAGTAGGATTTATCGACTTCAAATGAAAGAAGAATGCATTGGAAAAAAGGAGAAGGAAAAAAAAAGCAGGAGAATATTTATTTACCAGTTGGGTTGTGTTTAGATTGAGGGGCAAGTAGTCAAGTAGGACGTATTGACTTCGAAACCCCTTTTTACCGACAACTCCCTGAAATTTGAGAACATTTGTCAAAATTCTTTGTCATTTCAAAAACCAAAAACAAGCATTTGACACAATAAGGAATATGAATACCTTTATGATTGTCGGAAAATACACAACACTCGGGTTTTCGATTGTAGTACGAATACCAACAAAGATCAATAACCATATTCATTACCCAATTTCTGGCGGCAGCAAGGTCTGCAGCGCGTGTTGGGTAACTTGCAACCAATCGGTTTCTACAACGACCTCACTAATGATCCACATGTTGCAATTAGATTAGAAAACACGGAACATCAGAGAGTGGACAAAAACTGAAGTTTTTAGAAAGCTGTATGGTCAGTTAGAACTTACTCCTTGTTCTTCTTATTATTCTGAATATAATTGATCAAGTGTGCATCTGTATATGATAAATCATCATGTGGCGCTTGATTACTGAGAAAAGGGGAAAATAAAAGCTCCTTTATTAACATGGAAAAACGGAAAAACGGAAAACAAAGCTACTTAAGATTTCGCATTACCGAAGCTGAACGCCATTCTTGTAGTCCTTTGCTGCAGCCGTCACTTGAAGTTTATAAGAGTTGTATCGCCAAGTTAGTATTTCATTGCAAACCCTCACAACATAACGTGTAACATCAACTCTCTGAACAATAACAACAAAAGAAATCAACATCAGTGACTTTATATTTAATGCACATACAAGGAAAAGTTGAATTAAATAATACAGACTTAATCCCTTTACGACCCACCTTTGAACCTAAGCGTCCCTTAGCCCCGTTGTACATCTCCATATAACGCATGAGGTAGATTCCAGTATCATGCTCGACATCAACGGCAACGTGCGGAATATACAACTTAGGAATCAAAAGCCATGAAGACACCAAGTTTGGAATCTTACTTGAAAGCGTACCCAACAAGTTCTTCTGATAAAGGTAAAACAATGACAAGTAAATAATCTCTCACAAAAATTAGACGAAAATCAGGCACTTTATGGCAAAAAGATCTGAAGATATACCACAGGTCTAACATGGCGGGAATAGTCAGTTGACGGAGGCATCAAGTGCATCACTTCTAATGACTTCTTACTAACATGGTAACAGAAGACAAATGGCAAGGGTGTAACTATAGGAATGAAAACCATACGACATTGAAAACAAAGACAATAATGAAAAGAAAGACACTTAGTTGAGAACAACCATGGAAATGTGAAAATCTTGAAGGACTTACCAACTCCACGTCTGCAAATTTGACATCCAATGAGTCAATCTGTTCATTAAATTAGGTGACACGTATTAGAGAATAAAAACTTGTAATAATTGGGCACTTATTTGATGCATGTTCGGTGTTGTTTAATGCACCTAGATTGGTATTTCGTGCATCTACAAGATTATTTCATGCATTCGAAAGTCTAATGCATCCCAAGGTTGAGATGACCATGGAACACTTACGCGGTTGTCTCGTGATAAATAGACGGCAAGGGCATTTACGATTTCTGAATTTGTTGGCCTCATTCAAATAATCACACCACACAGAAATGACATCTGTATGAACTCGACGATCAAGAAGCAAACTCTTCATATGACTTCGTGTGAGAGTCTTGCCCGCATGACTAAATAAAACCTCCCTATACGATTATGATAACATGAAACTTAGTGTTATACAAAGAAAATGTAATACATATATGCCGAATAAAATTAAAATATAGGAGAGTGATACATACTCTTCATCTAAGTCCTCTGAAAATGCATAGTCTCCTACCAGTTTTTTCGATCGACTCAAGTCACGAACCATGTCCACGTTTCTGATAAAGTAAGGTGACCGGTAAACAATCGCTACCTCAACACACCTCTTAGGGAGCACCCTTCTACCAGCCACTTGCCTCTCAATGGCATAATCTGAGGGGACAGTTGGACAAGAAGGCTCAATTGGTGATTCATCCAACGATAATTGAGAGGAGATAACTACAAAGCGATGGTTGGGATGGTTGGGATGAGATCGAATTGGCGATATTGGCGATAAAGGACGAACTCATCGGAACAGACGTCGTAGTTGTTGTGCTTGAATGAGGAACACTTGAAGCAGACCGCAACCTGGACTCAAGGAACTCTTGAGAGTTATATAGCGCATCATCACCACTAAAAAGGCTGAAAGACGGTCCTTCCGTAAGCGCCTTATCCCTCTTTTCCTTTTCCTTTTTTCGTTCCACAAATTTTCATGATGTGAATCAAACACCTTGCCAACATGAGTGTATGCATTATTAAGGATCCCTTCTAATTCAGCCATGACAGTGGGATTGTCTAGAAACGCATCATCTGCACAACTCATGTCAACCTCCTCTTTCAACTCCTCCTCCTCCACTTTACCCTCATCCTTCTTCAACTCCTTCTCCACTGCCACCTCCTCCTTTCTCTCCTTCAATACATTCTTATCTTTCTCATTGTCCTTTTCCACTTCATCCTCCTCCATGTACTCCATGGTAGCACCCTCCCTTTCACAATCAGCACCTTCCCTTTCACCTTCTTCTCGTACTACTTTGTGAAAGGGAAAATCCTTCAAATAAACAATATGCCAACTTTGACATTTGCGTGACAGTAGGGAATGCGGGAGCCTTACACTTAGCATTTCTAATCGCTTTGGTAAAGTCACCATAAATGTCTGCAAGTCGAATGGATGTGCTTGCCAAAACCTTGATGGATTCTTTCCTCTCATCAACCGGTTCACTTCAAGTTCGAGTTCGAGGTTCGGGTTGAGGTTGAGGTTCAATTTGAGGTTCTGTGTTCGAGGTTCGGGTAAACGTACGGTACATGTTCACGTTCATGTTGAGGTGCAACATAAGCAAATATGGGTTCAACAGAGCCCTTGCCAAAGCCACCCCTTCTCGCTTCTCCAACTTAACCCTTTCTCTAATTTTCTCATCCGTCCAATTCGCTAATAAGGGAAATGATCGACACACCGTTCTCGTCATGAAAACACATCTATCCAAGTAGATAAACGGAAAATCGAATCGGTCCCTTAAAATAAGTTTTAGGGGAATTAGCTATAGCCGCCTTCCACGACATGACGTTGTTGATCATATGGGTCCGTGCAAATTTGCACCAATTCATGTTAGGGACATCGGCGAGATTTGAAAGGGAGCTTAATATCCGAGGGCTAGGATGATCACCTACTACCCCCATCAAGAGAACATTGACGATATAGATGAGGAAATTCCTCTTGAAATCGTCTCCACCATCCCGTTGCTCCATCATCTTATCTAAGAGAACCTTTTTCGTAATATCTGAGGTGGTAAACTGAGCCTTATACCTCTTGACAGCCTCTACAGAACATTCCAGCTGCAACAATGTCAATCGGTCCCATAGGAAGTCCAGTTGCAACGTGGACATCCTCATCAGAGATAACAAGATCGCGGTTCATCAATGAACAATTGAACGGATTAAATGTCTCGACAATCCATCTGGCCAGATGGCCATTGATTTCTTCTGACTTAAGTTGTAACAACCCTTCGAACCCCATACTGTTTATGGCTTCAATTTGCTGTTCGGATGGCCCCAACTTGATGAAATTAGTGATCAAGGAAGGACTCATGCGAGTGAGGAGAGGCTTATACTTGTCAGAACGCTTTCTTCTTTTTATACTTTGCGTTGGCTCTTTGCTTGTTGATGCTGCTTTCCTCTTGTTCTTGTTAGGAGGCAACTCTGGTGCAACTTCGTCGTGAACTTTGGCTTTAACACGCGGACTCCGTTGCCGCGGTGAAATTTGTTCGCCTCTCTTCGTAGGGTTTGGTTTGGGAGAGTTATCTCTCAAAGTAGTCAGCATTAGTAAGGTAGCTTATTTCATGTATATACTAAATTCTTTTATGCACATAGATAGTTATTTGATGCATATACAAGGTTGGTTAGTGAATTCATAAGACCATTGTACGCCAAACCAAACAGTGATTAGTTTCAGGAAGACAGTTTATTTCATGCATGTATAGAAGTTGTTTAATGCACTTCAACAGTTATTTAACGCATATACACTCTTGGTCCATGAATTCATAAGACCATTGTACGCCAAACCAAACAGTGATTAGCTTCAGGAAGACAGTTTATTTCATGCATGTACAGAAGTTGTTTAATGAACTTAAATAGTTATTTGATGCATATACACTATTGGTCTATGAATTCATAAGACCATTGTACGCCAAACCAAACAGTGATTAGCTTCAGGAAGACAGCTTATTTCATGCATGCACGAAAGTTGTTTAATGCACTTAAACAGTTATTTGATGCATATACAAGGTTAGTCCATTAATTCATAAGACTAGTGCACACCAAACAAAACACAGATTAGCCGGGAAGATGACTTATTTCATGCATGCACGAATGTTGTTTAATGCACTTAAACAGTTATTTGATGCATATAAAAGGTTAGTCCATTAATTCACAAGACTAGTGCACACCAAACAAAACACCGATGAGCTTCAGGAAGACAGCTTATTTCATGCATATACAAGCTTATTTCAGGAAAACAAGATTTTAAAAAGGGGCCCGGGTGTCCCAAAACGGGACGGGAAAGGGTTTAGGGTTGGATTAGGCGCGCGGGTCCGCCTAATCCAACCCTAAACCCTTTCCCTTGCTATTGTCATTCGAACACGAAAACCTAAAGACACCCTAAAGGGGACGAGTGAACCCTTTTTTTGGGGACGGGATTTTAGAAAGGGGACCGGGTGTCCTAAAACGGGACGGGAAAGGGTTTAGGGTTGGATTAGGCGGACCGCTACCGCGGGTCCGCCTAATCCAACCCTAAACCCTTTCCCTTGCTATTGTCATTCGAACACGAAAACCTAAAGACACCCCAGAAGGGGACGAGTGAACCCTTTTTTTGGGGACGGGATTTTAGAAAGGGGACCGGGTGTCCTAAAACGGGACGGGAAAGGGTTTAGGGTTGGGTTAGGCGGACCGCTACCGCGGGTCCGCCTAATCCAACCCTAAACCCTTTTTCTTGCTATTGTCATTCGAACACGAAAACCTAAAGACACCCTAGAAGGGGACGAGTGAACCCTTTTTTTGGGGACGGGATTTTAGAAAGGGGACCGGGTGTCCTAAAACGGGACGGGAAAGGGTTTAGGGTTGGATTAGGCGGACCCGCGGGGTTAGGGTTGGATTAGGCGGACCGCTACCGCGGGTCCGCCTAATCCAACCCTAAACCCTTTCCCTTGCTATTGTCATTCGAACACGAAAACCTAAAGACACCCTAGAAGGGGACGAGTGAACCCTTTTTTTGGGGACGGGATTTTAGAAAGGGGACCGGGTGTCCTAAAACGGGACGGGAAAGGGTTTAGGGTTGGATTAGGCGGACCGCTACCGCGGGTCCGCCTAATCCAACCCTAAACCCTTTCCTTGCTATTGTCATTCGAACACGAAAACCTAAAGACACCCTAGAAGGGGACGAGTGAACCCTTTTTTTGGGGACGGGATTTTAGAAAGGGGACCGGGTGTCCTAAAACGGGACGGGAAAGGGTTTAGGGTTGGATTAGGCGGACCGCTACCGCGGGTCCGCCTAATCCAACCCTAAACCCTTTCCCTTGCTATTGTCATTCGAACACGAAAACCTAAAGACACCCTAGAAGGGGACGAGTGAACCCTTTTTTTGGGGACGGGATTTTAGAAAGGGGACCGGGTGTCCTAAAACGGGACGGGAAAGGGTTTAGGGTTGGATTAGGCGGACCGCTACCGCGGGTCCGCCTAATCCAACCCTAAACCCTTTCCCTTTCTATTGTCATTCGAACAAGAAAACCTAAAGACACCCTAGAAGGGGACGAGTGAACCCTTTTTTTGGGGACGGGATTTTAGAAAGGGACCGGGTGTCCTAAACGGGACGGGAAAGGGTTTAGGGTTGGATTAGGCGGACCGCTACCGCGGGTCCGCCTAATCCAACCCTAAACCCTTTCCCTTGCTATTGTCATTCGAACACGAAAACCTAAAGACACCCTAGAAGGGGACGAGTGAACCCTTTTTTGGGGACGGGATTTTAGAAAGGGGACCGGGTGTCCTAAAACGGGACGGGAAAGGGTTTAGGGTTGGATTAGGCGGACGGCTACCGCGGGTCCGCCTAATCCAACCCTAAACCCTTTCCCTTTCTATTGTCATTCGAACAAGAAAACCTAAAGACACCCTAGAAGGGGACGAGTGAACCCTTTTTTTGGGGACGGGATTTTAGAAAGGGGACCGGGTGTCCTAAAACGGGACGGGAAAGGATTTAGGGTTGGATTAGGCGGACCGCTACCGCGGGTCCGCCTAATCCAACCCTAAACCCTTTCCCTTGCTATTGTCATTCGAACAAGAAGAAAACCACAAGGCATGGTTGTTTAATGCATATGGATTGTTTTTTGATGCATCTACAAGGCTACTTGATGCATTCATAAGGGTATTGCACCTTAAACCATCACCATTAATATTCGAACAAACGACATATACTGGAAATCTTTAAAAGGGACAAGAAAAGGTAAACCCTCACCATTGTTGTTACCAGAAAGCATATCTGGTGGTACTTGCTCAGTAACTCTTGGTTGGATACGTGGACTCTGTCGACGTGGAGGAGGAATTTGGTCTGGCTTTGCAGCTGGAGTACTTGGGTTGGGAGGATTATCTGACAAAGTAAGTAGGTTAAGAAGGCAGCTTATTTGAGGCATATACAGGGGTATTTTAATGCACTGAGATTATTTTTTGATGCATCTACAAGGTTGTTCCATAGATCCAAAAACTTCATGTAATTATGAAACAATGAAAAGCTCGATGATTAACAAAATAAGGAAAAGAAACTTCATTAATAAAACATATATCATCCATACATGACAAAGCTTTACAACATTGAAAATGGGAAAACCCGACTACATAATTATACAAGAGTACCACAAAAGACTGAAACTAGGGCAACTTTAAGACCTGAACCGTTAAAGGCCTAAATAGAGGAAAAAACCGAAAAAAGGCAAACTGGCCCGAGTTGCTAAGTCTGTTGAAATGGCAACTGTTGTGTCACGTGCAGGAGATGGCGTGGCTAAAGCATGAAGCAACGCATTCACATGTGCACGTTCAGCATCATCAAGAGCATTTAGATGTTCTCTTTGGAAAATATTTTTCTCTTGTTGATGATGCAGGAGCAATTTAGCTGCCAAATCTTCAGTCATAAAGCATTTGCATCGTTTATAAATTATTTTAGGACCCCTACGAACAATTCTTTCACCATTGATATCATTGGTCCGTAGAGAAATGCCATATGCATGTTCAATGCGAGGTGCAGTTGGGTGTATGAGGAAAAGCTGAGACCAATTCCTACAGACCAACGCCATATTTGCCTTATCTTCGTTAAAATCTAGTTGGTTAAATATGTTAGTCACTAGATCTTGATTATTGAAAACATCATCAACTAGGGCTTGATAACAGTTGATTTGTCGAGAATCGAACTTTGGCTAAGGGAGCAAATGACAAACCCATAGCCTCTTTTTTTTCACTTACGTAATTCTTGACAAAAAGTGCTTTATCTTCTTCATGAATATTGACTACCCACCCCTTGCACCAATTGGCCATACTTGGCTATGTATAAGTAGTTGACCAGTAAGAGAATGACCTACAAACATCACAAATTGAACTCTCGAATGAAAAAACTAGAAATAGGAACTAGTAAGGAAAAGACTACAAGCAGTCCGTCATTTGAAAAGCACATAAAGCATGCCGAAAAACACTAAGATAAATTCAGGAAATATCACATTAAGCAAGCAATACAGGTAATGCATCCAAGTTTAGACAGAGCATTAAAATGTAGTCTATCATTATTTTGGGGTAAGGAAGGGATGAAACATAAAAATAGACAAAACTATGCAGGTTTTCTTACAACATACTTTGGTCAACATCATCATTTATAGTTGAGTTTGTTGGGTTTGGTGGGAAATAATCTTTCACTGATCTACCTCCTTTTATTTGTGTAATTTTGGCTGGTGTGTTTTTCTTCCTTGCAACAGTTTTTCGCCTCATATCTGTGAATGTATTGACTGATGTTAACACAGGTGAAATTAGAAATTTCGGCCAATGCACAACCGAGAGCATTTAGATTTTGGTAAATATGCAGATTTTCCGAGTCAAGGGCACTCTACTAATTAAGCATTGGCACCTTATCGACAATGAACCTACTGCTAATTTTAAAGTGACGACGTGTTTGATGCGGACAGGGCCTTATTTGATGCACATTGAACCCTATTTTATGCACGTTGTACCTTATTTCATGCACGGAGAGAGGACAAGTATCCTAAAACCTCAGCTTACTTGGCTAAAAAATACTGAAAACAACAAGCAACTCGACTATTTTTTCAGATCCAAACAATATAGATCATTTAAAACCAAAAGACTCTCACAAAATACAGAAATTCAATTATTTAAAAGTACTTGAACATGCAATCAGAATAAAAACTCATAAATCCGCAAATTCAATTATTTAAAATTACTTGAACATGCAATCAGAACAAAATTGCAGAAATCACTAAACTATAAGCAACGTATAACTCTGATTTTCTATGCAAATGTGTTCAACACATTAAAACTCTGAATTTCTGTCCCGAATCTAAGAATTCATTATAGAATAACAATTTAAATACCTTAATTAGGGAAATTACTGCAAATTAGGGTTAATAGTTTAATATGAATTGATGAATCTCGGAGGAATTGATGAATGTCGAAGGGAAAAATACATGCATGATAAAATTACAGGACAATCGCCATTATCGGAAGCATAGTACCTGAATTAGTAGGAATGAGATTGATAAATCTCGCGAAAATGCTCCTGATGAATGGATTGAACCGTAATATGAGAAGTAGATGATCGGAAACGATGAAGGTAGGGTAGAGATGAGCAGCGACGACGATCGGAGAAGACGAACGGAAATGGCGACGGTTGGAAACGCGGATGATGAGGGTGGTAGAGAGAGAAGAAGATGAGTGAGAAAGGGAAAATTGGGAAATGATTGAAGTTGAAGGGTTTGGGAGTTGAGCGCGTAAATTGTAATATTATTAGTATTATTAATTAGTAATGTTAATATTAGTAGTATTATTAGTGGTTCTCATGGTTCTCATCATCCTAGTGGTTCTCATATGATCCCGAATATATATATATATATATATATATATATATATATATATATATATATATATATATATATATATATATATATATATATATATATATATATGCTTGTACTTATCATATCTGGGCTTAAAGGAACTCGGCCAGGATTAATGGCATACTGATGGTCCCTTCTTTGGTGGTTCAGAAGATCATAGAAAAGATGAGGCAAAGAATCGAATTTAAATGTAATGCAAAAGTGAGTAGATGAGAGGAAGTCTGGCTTGATCAGTTGGGAATTAGATTGTAAGGTTGGTCCTTATGGGATTCGAACCTGACAAAGTTTGGTTTTTGTGTTTATGTAAGTTAGATACCTTGTAATATGGTTTTTTGATATATATATATATATATATATATATATATACAGTTCTGCACTACAAATAAAGAACATGTTTTTGGAATTTTTGAAAATTTTCAATTTTTATCATTTTTCAAATTTTTGAGTTAGATGTTAAATGTTAGAATGTTAGACTTTCCCATCCCCACAGTGGTATGGACATTGTCCTCAATGGACAATACGATAGGAAATTTATGAAAATGCAAGCTATACTAGAATGCATGAATTCTATACTAGATGCAAACTATATGATAAATATAACAAATGATGCAAACTAAAGCTCTCCTATATGATGCATGCTCTCAATTAGGTTGGAGAGCCAATTTGAATTGTGGGTTAAAGTGCTTTGCCAACCTCGTTATCAAGCCTCCATTAACAATAAAAGTCGCGCCATCCTTCTCTTTTTCAATGTCCAACCATCTTTTAATCAATAAATGAAGAATTTTATAGTATTTGTCGGACTTCCCATTGATTCTCATGAAGGATTCAAGGTTGGCAAGATCTAGCTCGGTCAAGTGATTAGCTTCTTTTCGAGCTATCAAGGTATTAGCCATAAACTTATGCCAATACCTAATACCCGGATGATGAATGTATAAGGTATGGCATTCCCGGAAGGTGGTCAACTCACGACCGGCAATGGCTTTCTAAAGGGGTTTGGCATTAAACTCCGGTGGCTTTTTGAAGAAGCTTCGATAATCTTTAAGCCCGAATACCTCACCTAGATCACTTTTGTACATTGTCCTACTCTTGTTTACAATGGCGAAATTCGACAAATTTCCGAGTCTCAATGTTATACTCCCTCAAAGAACTAATGAATTCTAAGATTAAGGAGGGGTAAGTTAACTCATTCATCTCAAATATGGTAGATAACCCCATGGACTTGAAAATGCCTTGGTTTGTTCAAGCGCTCCCAATTTATCCAAGGTATCTTGGCACACAAATTTAGTAGCAATATTCTTTTTCTTGGCTAGGGATTCGAATGCAATTCTATGCTTATCGGAAATAAAAGTTACCTCCGGAAAATCTTTCAATTGCTCAACCTCCGGGATAGTGGTAGTAACTTCTTCAATAGCATCAATGGTATCCCTAGCTTGCTACCTTTGATGTCGAACCACTACTAATGCTTTTGATGCAAGAGCTTGTTGCCTCTTGGAACATTTTGGGGACTTTTGTGCTTTGGTATTGCCTTTGGTCCTTGCTATGATGATTCTCCTTTCAATTTGATATCAACAAACCTAGAATAAACTTGAATGCTCCTTTCTTCTTTTAATTTCAATCAAATGTTCAATCAATTTGAGGTTTTCGGATTTCACCCTAACCCTAGAAGTTTTGATTGAATTTGTGAAGATTTTGATGTTGAATGATCTTCTTGTTGATAAAGGAAGGATTTGAATTGTTTTGAGCAAGTTTGCAATTGATTTTGGTGAATTTGGTTGAGAAATTTGTGTTTTTGGATGAGAAGATTGATTGTTGTAGCGAGGGAAAATGTTGTGTTTGTGTTTGAAGAAGAATAGAAATGAAGAATGAAGAATAGAAGTCCCGTGTTTTTTGTCTAACAGAAGGTCAGGACGGGCGGCTCCAAATGAGGTCGGCGGATTCTTAGGCAGTGAAAAATCTTGCACTTTAGGGACGGGCGTCTTGGGCTCAGGTCGAGCGGGTTGAGCCTGAGGGACGCTCGTCTGAAGACGACTCGGGCGGATTTCTTCACAGCACTTAATTTCAATTCTTGCCTTGCTCCAATACCCACGGGCTTAGGTTTGCTCGTGGGGATCCCTTTCCCGCAATCCTTGATTCTTTATTTCTCATTCCTTTGTCTATAAAGGCATGGCTAGCCTAAGCAATTGCTTCCCCACACTTGATCATGAAACACTACACATTTTAAGCACATTAAAATCCGTCCCTCACTTGCTCTCATGTTAAAAAATTCTATAGCAAAGCATATAAAAATGCAAAGCAAAAAGTAAAATAATGCAACAAATTAAATGAAATGCAAGTTAAGTGGTTACAATATTTACAAATGGTAGTTTAGGGAGGACTCCACCAAACTCTCCTTTTCTTGAGAGGTGTCAAGGGGGAAAAGCCAAGGCGTTATTGATGTTGCTCAACACCTTGTAGAAGTAATCAAAGGGTTGTTCATTTCAGTGATAAAGGTCTTGGATAGACCATGGCACATTGTTGTCTTCATTCATGTAGTAGTCTGAGTCAATGTTATGGTGACAAGGATCTACAAAGCCTTGGTCTAGAGTCATAGCATTCCCAATGTAAGGGTTAACAAGTCCTTCATACTCGTCATCTCATAGACCACACACTTCTTTTGCTTCTTCCCTTATGTAGGGAGGATCATGAGTTGGCAAGAGCAACTATTCTTTGTTGTTGTCATGGCCAAAGAGGCCTTCATTGAAACTTGTCATGAGGGGTGAGCTTTTCAAGCTCTCATTGTTGTTATGAAAAATTTCATGCTCTCCGAATAGAGCCACTTCAATATCATCCACATCTTTCTTCCAATTCGACGGTGTTTCTTTGCCCTTCTTTCTAGGATATTCATCTTTCATTTGACCCTTGAATGGTGATTCCATTTTCTTCTTGTTACCTTCCCGACTATAGTGATCAACTATAAAGCATGGCTCAAACAAGTTGGGAGCTCTCATAGTCTAATAAAGATTAAAATTGATAGTTTCATCACCAACTTCAAGTGTGAGCATCCCATGCTTTACATCGATCACCGCTCCGGCGGTGTGCAGGAATGGTCTTCCTAGAATGATTGGAAAGTTGGAATCTTCTTCCATATCAACAATGACAAAATCCTCCGGTATGAATAACTTTCCAATTCTTACGGGTACATCTTCCCATGCTCCGAGTGGTTTCTTTGTTGACCGGTGTGCCATTTGTACCGTCATGTTAGTTGATACCGTCGTTTAGTTTCAAAATTAAATTTATAATTCCAAACTAAAACTATAGCTAGTGATAGTAAGGGTCGAACCACAGAGAGACAAGCTCGATTTTGTTTGCTATTTTTCAGTCTATAAAGTAACAACTAATTGGGGGTTTTGAAATTGATTGATTAACTGGCTAATTGCTAAAATGAATATTCTCAACAAGGTAAAAAGAGGATCGGGAATTTCGGTTCACCATGGCAAATAACAGGTCAGTCAAGCAGCAGAGGTCTCATAATACGGTCTCAGGGAAAATAAGCTAGTCTTTCGATCAAAGCTCAAATAACCTCACGGTCTAATAATTCCCTAGAATTTATCAAAGCTTTCACTCAAGAGAAATTCTAAATCTAATGATAAATCAAATTACCAATCTTTAAATCTAGCAATGAAATCTATCAAAAGATAACAAGACCAATACGGAAGAACTCATGCTACACAACAATCCTAATTTCATACCATGGCTCACCTTATTCCCAATCAAAGGAATTACCTACGCATAATCATAACTACACCAATTGCGAAATTAATAAATAAGAACAAATTCAACATGATGGAATCTAACTTAGAACAAAAGGGAGAAATTCGATTGCTGAAATCAAATGAATGAAACAAGAATCAAAATAACAAGGGAAAAACAAGAAAGAGGAAGGATTGCATAAAAAGCTTACTAATTGAATTTCAAGAACAAAGCATTCTAATCAAGGTTTCCGTCTCTCAAGCTAGATCTGAAAACTAAGTTTTTTCAGAATGAAAAGCATAACCTAAAAGTTGCTGCGTTCTACTGATAAAAAGATACTGAAAGTTAATTACAAGTTGGGCCTTTAAAAGTCTAACACGGAGAAAAAGATATCAGCTCGAAATCAGGTCGATCGACTGGGCAGCACGGTCGATCGACTGATTACTCGGAACAGTAGCTTCTGACTGAGCTCCAGTGGTCGATCGACTGAAAGGCGTAGTCGATCGACTGAAAATGCTGTGCAGTGGCTCCTTGTTGCTTCCAATCAACTCTTCACTCCTTGCACGCATCCCAAGGTGAGTGAATGAACTCTCCTTCCTCTTGGCTTCCTTGAACTTGCTTCCGGAGGACGAATTTGGCTTGATTCAGCCAACTTCCACGCATTCCTACAATAAATCATAGAAAATGCAAAGTAAACCGTTTCGGGAGAAATAGCAGCCTTAAGCTACCAATTATGCGTAGAAATACATGCCAAAACCACAGATAAAGTGTATAGAATATGCACGTATCAAATCTCCCCAAACCAAATCTTGCTTGTCCCCAAGCAAGCACTATGACCCGTATAAAAAACAAAATGGAAAGGAGTACATTTCAGAGCTAACTACAAGTCAATGCCAAACCATTTAATGCCCAAAGTCAACTACTGCAAAGCTTAAATCAAGCGAACAAATTTATGCATATCATAGAATTAAGTCGGGCGTTCGACCTTGCAAGACTCATACAATCGGACTCTCCCGGATCGCTCTTCTCTCAGCAAAGCAAATGGTAAGATAATATGTAAAAGAGAGAGAAGAAAAGTATAGTCTCTCACCTAGACTGCGACCGACAAAACATGTATGCTTGACTAGCATGAATAATGATTCTATTTACCGTACATACGCATAGCCACCGTCAAGGACTATCACATGCCGAACTATTGCAAAATTTGGATATGTGAAGCTAAGTGGGAAAGAAGGGCAAAACAATTATGGGAAAGTGAAGGTAAGAGCCAAGCTAGCACCTAACGAACCATCAGAAACCGAATCCCGTTCTTCCAACTCAATAAAAAATAACCATGCCTTTATTGACTAGGCAACACAAAAATCCAAACGAACGCCTCCAAATCAAGAGGTAAGCACATGAGGCGTGTCTTTATTTCAGCCAAGACTTTATTATTTTCAAGACTCTTTTTTTTTTCTCTGTTTCTTTCTTTTTCTTTCATTTTCATTTTTTTTTTTCAAAATCTGAACTTGTGGTCGATCGACCAATGATGGCAGTCGATCGACCACCCTGCACACTCCAGAGCATTCTGCCCAGGTAAACATACTTCTTTTTTTTCATTTTTTTCTGAAATTTTTTTTCTTTCTTCCTTTTTTCAGGCTGAAGTAAATCCTTCACTTCTCAAAAATACCCGCTCCAACATTACAAGAGCGAACCAAAACAGCTTGAATCAACAAATTCCTCTACTACTTCCTAGCTTGGCACAATGGTAGGCTAAGTATGGGATGTAGTTGAGGGCAACTGGCAATTTTGGTTTATAGTGGAGTTAATGGGGTAAAATGAGAAAGGGAGGATGCAATAGTTCTCCAAACATGCAATACCGACCACAAACCAATGCGTATAGGCAATAAGCAATCAAAACTCATACACGTGCAAAACATGAAATGAAGGGAGTAACTACTCTCAAACCTAAATTAACCGGTCATAAATGTCACCAGTTATAGGCTCTATATCTCAGAGGGTATAAGTAGTTTGCCAAAAGTAATGAGTCAAGTCTAATTGCCCGAAATGGATTCCATAACAAAATTTGAGAAATCACTTTTAATTCTTGCTAAGCAGCTATGAAAAGGCAAGGAATGACATATTTGACTAATAGAGCAAAATCACATTAAAAACTCCAATCCGACTCAGCTATGTGCAAAAGTAAACGTGATATTTTTGGTTTTTATGAATTTTTTCAATTTTTTTTTTTTTTTTTTTTGAATGGATGAAAAATAAAAACAAATGCAAACAGAAATGCACTAAACATGTGACTGAAATGCAATAAAGACAAATGCAGATGCAAAACCAAAAGGCATATGCAAATACCCTCCCTAAACCAAAACGCACAATGTCCCCATTGTGCTCAACAGCAAATCACCAGCAGGAAAAATGGGAGAATAAAAGCATAAAAAGTAAAAGGAAGGGAAAGGAGAAAGGAAAACAACTCACAAAATACGACCTCCCCAAACCAGCCAAAAACGGGGAGGTCACCACCATCTAATCTCCACCCTCGTAGTCAGAGTCACTGTCCTCTCCGGACCCCGAGTCACTCTCCTCCTCAGCAGCAGCAGCGGGAGTGGCCCTCCTGGAACCAGAGGCACCAGCAGTAGGAGTGGGAGGGGGTCTTCTGGCGGGCTGTGGGTAACCACCAGCAGGAGGGACAAAGTAAGAAGGGTGAGCCCAGTCACCCTGTGGAAGCACCCCCCCCCCCCCGAGCTAGCTCCTCGTAGACCGGGTACAGGGCGATGGCCGTGTCCAACCTGTGCTCGTTGAAACTCCTGCATAAATCACCCAAGACACGTGACATTGCCCTCTGGTCCATGACCGGAGGGACAACTAAGGAGGTAGGTGGCCGAAAAGTGGATGTACCAGCAGGAGGGGTGGTAGTGGAGGTAGGGGGTGCCTGTGAAGAGGAGGCACGAGCCCTCCTCGAAGTGCTAGCAGAAGGTGTGGCCGCCACCAGAGGAAGCCTGTAACTAGGCAGGGGCGGCCGAGCTGCCCCCTCAACAGTGGTAAGGGGCAGGACAGGAGGGTAGCCCGTGACAGGGATGTGGTCACAGATGAAAGAATCAATCTTCCACCGCATCTGTCTATCGATCCAATAGACACCCCTCGCGTAAGAGAGGTCCATAAAACACAGCTCAGGGTCAATGGGGTCCTCCTGTCGAGGGAAAAGTAAAACAAGGCGGTTGGCGATACGTGTCACCAAACCGCCACAGGCAATGGTGGTCAAGTTGCCCTCACTTACAGTCTGAAAGTGAGCGGCGGTCAAGTAGGCAATGTTATAGATGCGGGCTCTCCGACGCTCAACGTTCAGATAGCCCGCCAAAATCGACAGCTCAATATTATTCACATTATTAGACTCTTTACGGCCAAAAATGGTATTACCCATTAGCCGTAGAAAATAGCGAAGAGGGGGCAAGTGGACGGAAGTGCCCGTCATCCTCGACCCGTAAGTGCCACCGATACAAGACCACATGGTCCGGTGAGTGTCAGAGGGGTCCGAGGTTCTGGCCTCGGAGTAAAGACCCAGAAAACCCGCAAAATCAGCAAGTGTCAGAGAATAATTGACATTAAAAAGGCGAAAGGAAATGCAGGGTTTGGTCGCATCAGCCTCAAAGGCTTCGGAATCAAAAGCGTAAGAGGAAAAGAATTCAAGGGTCAAAACATAATATGTTAACTCAGCCATGTCCACAAGACCTTTCATACCCGTCCCATTTAGCAGGGACACGACCGACTCATAACAGCCTAGTTTCTCCAAAGTGTCTTTATGGAGAAACCGGGTGGCTGTGACCTTCCTACTCGAAACAAAGAAGGAAAATTTTGCGCGCTGAATAGGTTTAGCAAAGATAACCTGCGGATAGTCAGGTAGACTATCCGTAGTGGCTTCTATCATCAGAGGCGGTCCGCGTGGCCGCTTAGCAGGCCTTTGGCTCGACTTCCCCTCCTGCATTGGCTCCTTCCGTTTTGTCATTCTTGTTCCTGCAAAAGAATCAAATTAGCAACGATTAACCAACTTAAGTTTCAATTTCTAGAAACCCGAATCAAATCAGATGATCCACGCAAATTAGGGTTTCAAAAATTTGGGGAAAACTGAAATAACCGTCTCCTAGTTGCTAATTAGTGTCGAAAATCAAAGGAAAAAGGTTAGAATAAGCAATTAAAGTATATAAATGACCAGAAATCACACCCTAAAATCGTTTTCCCCAAATCGATTTTTTTCGTCTCAAGGGCACATTACTCGAAAATTTCGCATGGAGCTTCAGCAAAACTCGAATAAAAAGCATAAAGATGGGATTAGAGACATACCTTGAAGAACTTTGAAGATTAAAGCAATAAAAATCAAGTGATTAAGACGGGATGTAGGTGAAAATCGCAGCAGGGGGAAACTTAGGGTTTCTTTTGTTTTTCAGATTTTTGGGAAGTGAATGAATGAGAAAATAAGGATGAAAACTTCCCTTATTAACTGCCTTTGAACCCGCGGACTGGTCGATCGACCAGTTTACTTGGTCGATCGACCGATCTTCCATATTCATGGCTTCTGGACTCCCTTTGGCGGTCGATCGACTATTTGACCCAGTCGATCGACCACCTCTCTATTCACAGTACCCTCTGTTCTCTTTGTGTCAGTCGATCGACTGAAACTCCTGGTCGATCGACTGAAAAACCTGGCAATTTAGCTCAAATTCGTCAAACTTGTTTCCCGACTTAATCCCCGTTTGTCTCACAACATCGAGTAAACCACTTACGCACTTTGCATAAAATAAATTCCTGCAGAAATCATCAAAGGCGTACAATTTTCCCAAACCAAGAAATTACAAATGCATGAAATTAAAGGAAACAAAACAAGAAAACGTAAAATGCAAATTGAATGAAAAAAACAAAATAGAAATCCTAAATTACAAAAAAAGATACAACTGGGTTGCCTCCCAGTTAGCGCTGGTTTAAGAGGTCCCGCACGACCCTTTTACCTCACTTTTCATCATCTGATAGCGGGTCGAAGTACAAAACCTCGACCTTCCCAACATATGCATCTGATCCATGATAGTGCTTCACATATTGGCCATTTACCTTGAACCTTTCTCCAGCAGAGGTCTCCAATTCAACTGATCCGAACTTTATGACAGCTGTGACCGTATAGGGGCCGGTCCACCTGGATTTCAGCTTACCAGGAAATAAACGGATACGAGCGTTAAAGAGAAGTACCTTATCGCCAATATGGAACTCGCGCTTGATGATTCTCTTGTCGTGCCAGCGCTTTGATTTCTCCTTGTAGATCCTCGCATTGTCATAGGCCAGCAGCCTAAATTCCTCTAGCTCATTCAGCTGTGTCATGCGTTTCTCACGAGAGAGGTTAGGATCCAAATTCAAATCACAAATAGCCCACCAAGACTTACGCTCTAACTCAACAGGTAAATGACATGTCTTACCATAAATCAATCGGTACGGTGACATCCCGATTGGCGTTTTAAACGCAGTTCTATAAGCCCATAAGACATCAGCTAACTTAAGACTCCAATCTTTCCGTGATTTAGAAACAACTTTAGCTAAGACTTCCTTCAATTCTCTGTTAGAAACCTCAACCTGACCACTAGTTTGGGGATGATACCCCAAACCTCTACGATGTTGGACACCGAATTAGTCAATAAAGCACTAAGTTGTTTCTCTTTAAAATGCATTCCCCCATCGCTAATGACAACCCGAGGGACACCAAAACGAGGGAAAATAATCTTTTTAAACAATTTAATCACGGCCTTTGCATCGCAATGGGGAGTAGCAATAGCTTCTACCCATTTGGATACATAATCTACAGCTACGAGGATATATTTATTACCTTGATCGCTCGGAAAAGGTCCTTGATAATCAATGCCCCGGACATCGAAAATCTAAACCTCAAGAATGCCTACCTGTGGCATCTCATGTCTCTTGGAAATATTCCCCGATCTTTGACAAGCATCGCACTCAAAGAACAAAACTGCGACAACTGCATGTAAAGTAGGCCAATAAAAACCAGATTGGAGTACCTTAGCTACGGTCCTGGACGGACCGTGATGACCACCATAAGCAGAAGAGTGGCAAGTCTCTAGGATATCCTTCACCTCCCACTGAGGTACGCATCTCCGGATGAGACCGTCTGCGCATTCCTTGAAGACATAAGGATCATCCCAAAAATATTGCCTAGCATCATAGGCAAACCGCTTCTTCTGCTGCCATGAAAGCTCGGGTGGTATCCTACCTGTCACAGCAAAGTTAGCAAAATCAGCAAACCACGGAGGTGGATAAGACCCTGAAGTAGTAATAGCTAACAAACTCTCATCAGGGAAAGAATCATTAATAGGCAATAAATCCTCCCTTTCTGTCAGCGGCAAACGAGTTAAGTGGTCAGCTACCACATTCTCTGCTCCTTTCTTATCTCTGATCTCCAAATCAAACTCCTGCAAAAGGAGTATCCACCTCAAAAGCCTCGGCTTCGCATCTTTCTTAATAAAAAGAGTCTTCAACGCTGCATGGTCAGTATAAACAATAACCTTAGAACCTAACAAATAAGACCGAAATTTGTCTAAGGCAAAAACAACAGCTAGAAACTCTTTCTCAGTGGTAAAATAGTTGACTTGATCCTCATCCAGAGTTCGGCTCGCATAGTATATGGCATTCAAAGCTTTATTCTTTCGCTATCCCAGAACTGCACCGATTGCATAGTCGCTGGCATCACACATGATCTTAAATGGGAGGTCCCAATCAGGCGGCTGAATGATTGGCGCGGAAACTAGGGCCTCCTTTAACCTGTGAAAAGCGACATGGCACTCATCAGTAAATTCAAAGACAGCATCCTTAAGGAGCAATTGTGTAAGTGGTTTAGCAATTTTTGAAAAATCCTTAATGAAACGCCGGTAGAAACCAGCGTGACCAAGGAAACTCCTCACTCCTTTAACATTCACGGGAGGAGGTAATTGCTCAATCACCTGCACCTTTGCTTTGTCAACATGTATACCTTTGTCAGAAATCAGGTGCCCTAAGACAACTCCCTCATTGACCATAAACTGACACTTTTCCTAGTTTAAAACAAGATTAACATCTATACAACGCTGCATGACTTTATCAAGGTTAGCTAAACAACGATCAAAGTCACTACCATAAACTGAGAAATCATCCATGAATACTTCCATAATATTCTCTATATAATCAGAAAAAATCCCCATCATGCACCTCTGAAAGGTAGCAGGGGCATTACACAATCCGAAAGGCATTCTACGATACGCAAAAACACCCTGTGGACAGGTAAAAGTAGTCTTACTCTGATCGTCCGGATGAATAGGGATCTGAAAGAACCCTGAATATCCGTCTAGAAAACAGAAAAATTTGTTAGAAGCAAGTCTTTCAGTCATTTGGTCAACAAAAGGGAGGGGGAAATGGTCTTTCTTGGTGGCGGCATTCAACTGTCTATAATCAATGCACATCCGCCACCCTGTCACTACTCGAGTTGGTATTAATTAATTTTTATCATTTTTAACCACGGTAGTCCCTCCTTTCTTCGGGACTACCTGAACTGGGCTAACCCACTTGGAGTTGCCAACTGTATAAATAATACCTGCATCAAGTAGTTTCATCACCTCAGCCATAACAACTTCCTGCATCTTCGGGTTCAACTTGCGTTGACCCTGTCTATAAGGCTTGTGGCCTTCTTCCAACTCTATCCTGTGCATACAGACATCAGGGATGATGCCCTTAATGTCATCCAAAGAGTAACCCAAAGGCTTCCTGTTTTTCTTAAGTACACACATCAAAGCAGACAGCTGGTCATCATTGAGCTTAGAGCTAACAATAGCTGGGTACTGCTCCGTATCATCTAGAAAAACATACTTAAGATTAGGAGGAAGTGGCTTACGCTCCGGTACCTTTACCTCTGCAGCATAGACAGAATCAGCTTCAATGGTGTAGCAAGTGTTCACCAAATTATCGTTGGCCAGGCTCAAAAGCATCTCATCTTCTTCTTCATTGAGCTTGTAGCTCTCCATTGAGGCAACCAAAGCATCTGGCTCCTCAGCATTCTCCACTGTATTACCTTCACACTCATCTGAATGGGTTAGATCAGCTAAGGGATCATTGGCTAAGGATTCCCTCCAATTACAAGTAACAACCCTGTCAACAATATCAATGGAATAACACGTATCTTCATCAGCAGGTTCAGTTGCCTTGTGAGCAAGACTGAACTCAATGGTGTCATCCCCTACCTCTAAGGTGATGGTTCCGCGTTTGACATCTATATCATGACCCATTTGTATGTAAGAACGGTCTGCCTAAAATAATAGGTATCGACTATCCTCCGCAATGTCCAAAACAACGAAATCGACGGGGAATAAAAAACTTACCCACTCGAACGGGTACATCCTCTAGAACACCTATAGGTCTCAGAGTCGATCTATTTGCCATTTGAACGGTAATATCGGTCACCTTAAGTCTACCAATGTTTAACCTTTCGCAAACGGAATACGGCATGACACTAACACTGGCCCCTAAGTCACAAAGGGCCTTTCCAATTACGTGGTTACCTATAGTGCAAGGAATTGAAAAACGCCGGGTCCTTTAATTTAGGTGGCACATTAACTTGTGAAAGAGCATTACATTCCTCCACAAACGCAACATTACCATCATCACGAAAATTTCTCTTACGATTCAAAATATCTTTCATAAATTTAGCGTAAGAGGGTACCGGGTAATTAAATCGGTGAAAGGAATGTCACCTCGAGATTCGGACCATCTCCGAAACTTACCAAACTTACGCTCCACTTGGTAGCCTTCAAACGCTCCGGATACGGGATCGCAACACGGCCGTAGGATCGGTAACCTTCGGCTTCCATAGGTTTAAAACCCCGTCAAATCATCAATGAGTGACGAATCATGCAAACTAGTTTGGATTTGCATCCCGCTCTGGAGATCCGATCGATCGATGGTATGGGTGGTCGATCGACCAAGTAAGTGGCGTGAACAGTTTCTGTCGTAATTAACGTCATCAGGTATCTCGATCGATCGATCGAGGATGTTGGTCGATCGATTTGGATGTGCTAGGTGTGAATAGTTTCGACCGAAACTATTTTGTCTGACAATTCAGTCGATCGACTGGGAATGTTGGTCGATCGACCAACAGTACTGGCATTCAGACTCGTTTTTGCATCAAAATTTAAACGAGCTTCTTCATCATTTCCCGAGTCTTCCTTTGGCTTGTCGGGACTTTCATAAGAAAGGCCACTTCTGAGATTGATGGCATTGATCGTCTCAACCGGCCCTTCACATTTAATTGAAGAATTAGCGGCTTGCTTAGCCTCCATATTCTCCAATTGTTTCACAAAATTCCGTGAGGACTCAATCCCGGCTGCTTCCATATTCGCCACTTGAACCAAAAGGAGTTGGACCATCTCTCTCAACTTCTCGATCTCATCAGAGTTTTGAACAGGAATCTCGACTTTCTCCTTAGAAGCTTCAGAAATCTCGAGTTTCTCGAGACGGGTAGAATTGGAAGTTATAAGTGTCACAACAGCAGTCATGTCTTCACTTTGCTTTCGTGACTTTCCACGTGAACTTCCAAACTCAGCTTTATGGACTGCTATCTCCTCAATGGTGTTCCAACCTTTACTTTGACCGGTATTATTTTGAAACCTGCCATTAGCAGCTGCATCCAAGATGACCTTGTAATCATCATATAAAGCATTGTAAAATAGATTGCAAAAATACCATTCTTTGGAAACCATGATGAGGGACGACTCCGACCAAACTTTTGAAACGTCCCCATGCTTCACAAAAATCTTCGTCGGCTCCTTGCTGAAAACTCGTGATTTTACCCTTCAAGGCATCAGTCTTTGAAAGCGGGAAGTACTTCTTGTAGAAGGCTAGTGCTAAAGATGTCCAATCGGTGACTCCAGCTGCTACTCTATCGAGGTAGCGATACCAATCTTGCGCCGAATCCTTCAAGGAGTATAAGAACATAAACCCCTTTACTTCATCTTGAGTTACCCCCTCCGGTATAGGTATTGAACACCAATAGTCCGTGAAAATTTCCATATGTTTCAAGGGGTCTTCATCGCGAGACGCTGAGGAACTGGTTTCGTTCCACTAAATCAATATAAGAGGAACGAAACTCGAATTTACCGGTAGTAGGAGTAGGTAACTGGCGCCCCTTTGGAAGGTGGTGCTCCTTTGGCTGAAAATTATCATATATCGTAGCCATAATTTCCAAAGTCAGAGTACTCAAGTCTTCCTCTCAAAAACATGTCTTCTAACTGTGCAAAAGCAAAACTAGAAGCAAAGGTAAGCAACGGTCTCAAGGAACAAAAGTTCCTTGAGACAAGAAAAATAAACTAAAATAAAGCAAACAGAATTACACCGTCTCCCCGGCAACGGCGCCAAAATTTGATACCGTCGTTTAGTACCAAAATTAAATTTATAATTCCAAACTAAAACTATAGCTAGTGATAGTAAGGGTCGAACCACAGAGAGACAAGGTCGATTTTGTTTGCTATTTTTCAGTCTATAAAGTAACAACTAATTGGGGGTTTTGAAATTGATTGATTAACTGGCTAATTGCTAAAATGAATATTCTCAACAAGGTAAAAAGAGGATCGGGAATTTCGGTTCACCATGGCAAATAACAGGTCAGTCAAGCAGCAAAGGTCTCATAATACGGTCTCAGGGAAAATAAGCTAGTCTTTCGATCAAAGCTCAAATAACCTCACGGTCTAATAATTCCCTAGAATTTATCAAAGCTTTCACTCAAGAGAAATTCTAAATCTAATGATAAATCAAATTACCAATCTTTCAATCTAGCAAAGAAATCTATCAAAAGATAACAAGACCAATACGGAAGAACTCATGCTACACAACAATCCTAATTTCATACCATGGCTCACCTTATTCTCAATCAAAGGAATTACCTACGCATAATCATAACTACACCAATTGCGAAATTAATAAATAAGAACAAATTCAACATGATGGAATCTAACTTAGAACAAAAGGGAGAAATTCGATTGCTGAAATCAAATGAATGAAACAAGAATCAAAATAACAAGGGAAAAACAAGAAAGAGGAAGGATTGCATAAAAAGCTTACTAATTGAATTTCAAGAACAAAGCATTCGAATCAAGGTTTCCGTCTCTCAAGCTAGATCTGAAACCTAAGTTTTTTCAGAATGAAAAGCATAACCTAAAACTTACTGCGTTCTACTGATAAAAAGATACTGAAAGTTAATTACAAGTTGGGCCTTTAAAAGTCTAACACGGAGAAAAAGATATCAGCTCGAAATCAGGTCGATCGACTGGGCAGCACGGTCGATCGACTGATTACTCGGAACAGTAGCTTCTGACTGAGCTCCAGTGGTCGATCGACTGAAAGGCGTAGTCGATCGAATGAAAATGCTGTGCAGTGGCTCCTTGTTGCTTCCAATCAACTCTTCACTCCTTGCACGCATCCCAAGGTGAGTGAATGAACTCTCCTTCCTCTTGGCTTCCTTGAACTTGCTTCCGGAGGACGAATTTGGCTTGATTCAGCCTACTTCCACGCATTCCTACAATAAATCATAGAAAATGCAAAGTAAACCGTTTCGGGAGAAATAGCAGCCTTAAGCTACCAATTATGCGTAGAAATACATGCCAAAACCACAGATAAAGTGTATAGAATATGCACGTATCATTAGTGCCCTTGAGTTCTCCCACTCCTAATCTTTCACATACCGAATATGGCATGACACTTACCCTTGTACCTAGATCACATAGTGCTTTATTGATAGTGGTGTCGCCAATGGTATATGGGATAGAAAAGCTTCCTGGATCTTTGAGCTTAGGTGGGGAATTCCCTTGAAGTATGGCACTACTTACTTTGGTGAATGCGATGGTCTCCAATTTTCTTATAGACTTCTTCTTGGTAAGAATATCATTCATGTATTTCGCATAAGCTATCGCATGATTGATCAATTCCGTGAATGGGATGGAAACCTCAAGGTTCTTCACAATCTCCATGAACTTTCCAAGTTGCTCACCAAGCTTGGGCTTGGCTTGGCGACTTGGAAACAAAAGTCTAATCACAATAGGCTCTTTCTCGACTTCTTTGGCCTTCTCATCGTTTCTCTTTTTCAAAGTGTCATTGGTGGTGATTGTTTCTACTATGTTAGGATTTCTCCTCAAAGGTTCCATCACATCTCTTGTTTTGATACTTTCAACCACAACCTCTTCCATTGGCTCCTTGGGTCCCTAATATTGTATACCACTCCTTAAGTGAATGACATTGATAGTTTCATGTCTTATAGGAGGATTACCTTGAGGAGGTAATTGTCCTTTTTGCCTTTGGGAGTTTGAAGAGGCCAACATCTTGGTATGAGCAAGGATATTGTTGATGGTAGTGTCTTTGGCTTGGCTATATTTTTGCATTTTAGTGAAAAATTCTTGTTGGTTCTTTTGCATTTGGATGACCGCTTTTTGAACATCAAAAGCTTGGTCATGGGATTTATTGTAAGATGGTTGGTTTTGGATTCCTTGATTTTGGTTGAAGTAGGTTCTTTGAGTAGGATTTCTCATTGGAGGTGGGGTGTATGTTGTTTGAGGATTTTGAACATTTCGTCTTTTGTATGAGAAATTTGGATGGAATTTGTTGTTTTAAATGTAATAGTTGGATGAAGGGGTGCCATTCTTGTATGCTTCAAAAGCATTCACTTGCTCACTTGTGCCCCTACACTCTTGTTGATCATGTCTCAAAGTTCCACAATTCTCACACACTCCATTTGGAATAGAAGAGGTTGCCACCATGGCATTGACTTGTTGCTTGGGTGATTGAGAAGCTTCATTCATCTTGGCAATGGCCTTATCAAATTTCAAGTTCATTGTGTCAATATGGGAGCATAGTTGGGCACCCAAATTGGCACTCAATTGTGTGACGGAATCAACTTCATATCTCCCTCCCCTAGTAGCTTTTCTCGGCCTACTATATTGAGAGTTATGAACCGCCATCTGTTCTATCTTTGCCCAAGTTTGGTTGTCATCTACCACGGTGAATCTTCTATTAGAACCTATGTTGTGCACGTTCCTTGCATCTTCATACAACCCATTCCAAAATTGTTGTACTAGGAACCATTCGGTTAACCCATGATGAGGACAAGAGCAACATGTATCTTTTAATCTTTCCCATGCCTCATATAAGGACTCTTCATCTCTTTGCTTGAACCCGGTGATTTGGGCTCTTAACATGGTCGTTTTCTCCGGAGGGTAGAATTTCTTGTAAAAGGCAAGTGCTAAATTTTTCCATGAATCAATACCAAGAGTAGCCTTGTCTAGGCTCTTTAACCATTGTTTTGAGGTTCCGATCAAGGAAAAAGGAAACAATACCCATCGAATTTGATATTGAGTCACCCCCGTTTGAGAGATTGCATCACAATAGTCACAAAAAATCCCCATATGTAGATGGGGATCCTCACTAGGCATCCCTCCAAATTGACTTCTCTCAACTAATTGTATGAATGCGGATTTGGCAATGAAATTACCGGTTAAGTGGGGCGGTGTTGGAGTACCATTAGGTTCTCCTCGGTTGGTACTGAATGAGATGAAAACTTAGGCATTGTAGGTTGATTATGTGGTTGGTTTGAGATTGGGTTATCCTCTCCTTGTATTGCAAAAGAGTTGGTAAACTCAATATTATCTGATTGGACAATACCAATGTCCACAAGTTCTCCAATACCCACAATTGTCGAAGTTCCTCTAACAATTCTTCTAATATTTGTCAAAGTTCTTTCAATCTCGGGATCAATAGGCAAAACTGCACCTTGTGATCTCCTAGACATGCAAAAATCAAACAACTAGAAAACAATTAAAACTACCTTGAGGAATTTGACTTCCCCAAGGCTAAGAAAGACACAACTAAACAACAAATGATAACAATTCAATTGAACATTGTCCCCGGCAACGGCGACATTTTGATGGGGTCGAATTGTCGTCTATTATCCCTATCAAACGCTATTTATAAACTTAACAAAGTACTCTTAGTAGAGTGGTGAGTAAAAGTCGGATCCCAAGCGACGGGTATTGTATTGATTTACCGGTTGTAGAGAGTTATGTCTTAGGGTGTCACAATTTGGGTTGATTTTGAGGTTTGCAATCTAGACTAATTTAACAAAATAAATATAAATAGATGAAAGCAAAGCAAAGCAAGTAAATGGGGTTTGTAAACAATTGATTAAAAGCACTAGGGTGTCATGGGGTTATAGGGGAATCATGGTGAAGATCATACAAACAAGTTTACATAGATGCAAGCAAGTTATTGTTGTAATGGAATCGAGTTAGTTTATGTTTTACAATTCTTAGGAAGATTTGGGTCTCGGGGCCGAGTCGGTCAAGACTTTACAACACCTACAAGTCGACTTAGTTTCTTCCTATTCAACTAATGCATGGTATAACAAGGCTTGAGTTAGCTTATATCTTATAAGTCTTGTTGAAAGGATAAGATAATCATGCTAGGTTGTCAATCAAGCATTTCATCAAGCATAGTATGTGCATAAGTTGAAATTGTAACAAGCAAGCATTCATATGAAAACATATTATATTACGTATGGATCTACCCCCATGATTAATTCCCCTAATTCGCCACTAACCCTAGCTAGGAGACTACTTACTCATGATCATGGAAAACATGCTAATAAGGGTGTCAATCATATTATCAGAGCTAAACATGATGAAGGAGTAAAGTAATAAGCAATAATTAAGCAAAAGGTAAAAGAAATTATACCAACTTAGGATGATCCAAATAATAAGCAAAGAATAATAGAAGAAAACTTGATGAATGATGGAGAGTTGTCAATTACCCAATAAACCCAAATAGTCTTCAAATTACCCAACTAAATCTAAGAACACTTGAATAATTATGAAAAGATTAATATGTGATTAAGATTGAATTATTTAATACAACTTGATTAATACTAATAAACTTGATTAAAAAGTAGTAAAATAGCTTGATCCGTAACTTATAGTACAATGGGGTATTTATACTAAGTACAAGTTAGGTTAACTAAGGGCTTAAATGACTAAGTCTCTAAGATGAAGATTAGTGCCTTGCAAGTCCTTAAGGAGCCCCACAACCTGTCCATGTTGGACGTTCATACTGAATAGGGAAACGCTCGTCCTGCATGTGGGATGCTCTGGCTGAGCCTTGGGACACTCGGGTTTCTCTTCAGGACGCTCGGGCTGAGCTCAGGATGCCCGGATCATGGGTCAGCTTGGCTTCATCTTCTTGGGACTGCCTCAAGATCCTTGAGGATCATTGAGGGGTCGTGGGGGTCTTCATCATTGCCCATTCTACTTGATTTATTGACCTAGGCCTTTAGTATTTGTCTCCTATTTGTTGCTTGGTCGTTAGATGCGATCCATTTAACTTCATATTGTTCCATATATACAAGGTTAGCAATCCTCTCCTACCAAGGACATAAAACCTCAAAGAATACACAAAGTAGGAAGCTAAAGATACGAAACGACCCTAATACATGCAATAAAGCATAGGAATGAGGCTAGTTCGGGGACTAAATGTGCGAAATAGGAGTCACATTAATTACATAACTCGAAGGGCATTCTCCTATACGCAAAGGTACCATAGGGGCACGTGAAAGTGGTCATGTGTTGGTCATTCGGGTGTATCGGGATTTGGAAGAATCCCGAATATCCGTCAAGGTAGAAAAAGAACTTGTTAGAGGCTAGCCTCTCAAGAATTTGATCAATAAATGGGAGAGGAAATTGATCCTCTCTTGTTGCAGAATTCAACTTACGATAATCAATACACATTCGCCAACCGGTAATCTTCCTTATGGGTATTAGCTCGTTCTTGTCATTTTTCACCACCGTGGTGCCTCCTTTCTTGGGTACCACTTGATCGGGGCTAACCCACAAGGAATCCGATATAGAGTAAATGATTCCCACATTAAGTAATTTCATAACCTCCGTTTTTACAATCTCTTGCATATGGGGATTTAGTCTCCTTTGGCCTTGAATGGTAGGCCTATGATAATCTTCTAAATATATCCTATGCATGAAAAAGTCGGGGCTTATTCCCTTAAGATCATCTAGACTATAAACTATGTCCTTTTCATATTCCAATTGACATTCATCAAATTTTTCATTGACAATCACGGGTTTGGTTTTAGACTCATCAAGCTAAGCATACTTAAAATTTGGGGGAAGGGGTTTTAAAAATGGGATTTGTACTTCAATTTCTACCTTTGATGGTTCGTTGGGAGTACTTTCCACCTCCGTTACGCTTTCCACCTCTATTACACTTTCTACCCTCATTGCTTATTCCACCTTGATGGGTTGTGATGACTTATTGAGAATGCCATCTATCCTCATGTATTGCTCATAGGTGAGCTCTTTGTTTGCTAAAGCGCCTTCAGGGAGATCTACTTCCAGTGCCAAATATTCACCGTTGGCCTCACTTGCTTCCAAGGCCTCTAATGCTTAAAAAGGATCTTTGATGAGAGTAGAACCCACATGGTCCTCTACACAACAATCTATAAGGTCCATCTTGCAATGTAAATTAAGAGAAAAAGGTGAGAAGTACGTTGAGTAAGTGTTTTTCCTTAAGGGAAAGAAAGACACAACTAAACACAATAATTGATATCAATTCAATTGAACACCATCCCCGGCAACGGCGCCATTTTTATGGGACTTGTCGTATACTCTCAACAAACTACTCTTAGTAGAGCGGTAAGTAAAGGTCGGATCCCAAGGGACGAGTATTGAAGTAAGCTATCAAATGTAAGTAATTATGCCTTAGTGTCACAATTTGATATGAGTTGAGAATGTAATCTAAACTACTTAACAAAACAAATGGAAAGCAAGGCAAATAAAGATATGGGAATGTACACAATTGATAAAATGCACTAGGGTGTCATGGATTCATAGTGGAATCATGGTGAGATAACATAAATAAGTTACATAGATGCAAGCAATTTATTGTTGTAATGGAATCGAGTTAGTTTATATCTTAAAATTCCTAGGGAGTTTTGGATCTCGGAGCCAAGTCGATGACAACTTTACGACACCTACAATGACTTAATTCTCCCTATTCAACTATATGCATGGTCTAACAAGCCTTGAGTTAGTTTATGTCTTACAACTCTTGTTGAAAGGATAAGAGAATCATGCTAGGTTGTCAATCAAGCATTTCATCAAGCATAACATGTGCATAAGTTGAAACTACAATAAGCAAGCATTCATATGAACTTATTAAGTAAAGATCTATCCCATGATTAACTCCCCTAATCCCCCACTAATCCTAGTTAGGGATATACTCATTCATTATCATGGAAATCATGTTAGCAATAGTGTCAGTCATCTTAACAAGCATAAGCATGATGGAAGAGTAAAGCAATAAATAAGGATTAAGTAAGAAGTAAAGAAATTGTACCAAACTTATGATGAACAAAATGGAAATGAAGGAATAATAGAATAAAACTTGATTGATGATGAAGAGTTGTCAACTCTCCAATAAACCCAAATAATCTTCAATTACCTAACTAGATCTAAGAATTCTTGAACAATAATTAAGGAAGGATTAAAGTTTAATTAAGCGTATTGATGTCTAATCTACTTTAATAACTTGATGCTAATCTCCTATTATAAGGGAATATTTATACTAAGTACAAGTATTAGGTTAACTATGGGTTTAAATGACGATTAAGCCCCTTAAATGAAGTCCAATGCCTTGCAAGTTCTGGCATGGGACTCACGACCTCCTCTGATGGACGCTCATCCTGCTATGTGGGATACCCGTCCTGCTTTAGGGACACTCGGGCTGAGCTTGGGGACGCCCGCCCTTCTTCTGGGACTCCCGTCTTGAAGGGCAGTTTTGCTTCTTCTTCATTTGGCTGCCCCTTAACTCGTGGGGATCCTTGAGGGGTCGTGGAGTCCTTCATCATTGCCCATTTACTTGTTTTATTGACTTAGGCCTTCAGTATTGGTCTCCTCCTTGTTTCTTGGTCGTTAAATGCGATCAATTTAGCTTCATTTTGCTCCATATGCCTACCAAGGGCACAAAACCTCATAGAATATGCAAAATAGGAAGCTAAAGATAAGAAACGACCCTAATGTATGCTAGAAAACATAGAAATCGGGGCTAATTAAGGGACTAAATGTGCGTAAATAAGAGTCACATCAGCGAGCCTTTGCGCGCAAACAATAAACAATTCAAGGACACATCCCAAAGATGCCTCAGGTATGACTCCTTCCTATGGCTGGCGAGCCTTTATACGTAGTCTAATGGACTTTAAACGACCCGCAATGGTAGTCGACAGACTCTAAACTGTTCCTGGCGGCAGGTCCTTGGCCCAAAGCCTTTTGAGCTACCTCGACGTCGCCCTCCGGTCTCCAGGTTGTAATCTTCAATTGATTCGGGGGCTGTACTTTGACTTTCGCCATGTCGAAGCCTCAGTCAAAGTCGGGGGCTCTTTAGATACCCAGTATATGTTGAATCTCCAAGAAACACCTGATGATTATCGGACTACAACATGCTTAGGAATCGCTATGTTTGATCGAAAGTTTGTATAACTATGTGTCGGAAAACTCAAAATGATTTCGAAAATAAAACATTTTCAAAACATTTTAAAAATTCTTGAAGTGTTTTATGCATGACGATGGGGTCGCAATGACACTAACTAGAGTCAAAACCGACACCGAGCCAAAACCGACTCGAAATTCAAATCCCGGCTCCAACAACGGGTCAAATCGAGTCAAACACACAAAACAAACATCACAAAACCTTCCATGCTAAGTATACACGGTATACTTGATGGTCAAGTACAACAATCATGACATCCAAAACCTAGGATAGAACAAACCATAAATCCAAATGCGTGATTGTGACAAAACAGGTTGAAGACCCGCGGACATGCTCGCGCCTCTTCGAGTAGCCTATGGCCACGTCGCTCAAAACGCACACAACCACACAATCCTCTATAAATATTCCTCAAATGCCACCGTCACCGTGCATTAAATCACTTGACCTCGACTTCCTTAAAATCATAAACCTCGACTTCCCGAGTCAACAAACGACACGTATTTTCGACCTACCGATTGAAAATACGAGCCATGCACATTGTTTGACACCGTCACCGTGCATTAAATCACTTGACCTACCACTTCGATCAACTAAACTATCACTAAACAAAGCAACACTCCTTACTTTACAACAACTGTTTTAAATCGAGTTTTCCGACTCAACAAGTTTTTACACTTTTGTCGATTTCTCGTCAAGCAACATAGCATGTAAGTATGAGGGTGTAATTAATCCTCTTCTTTCATGTTCTTTTATCTGTTTTTATGACCATAACATGCTAAAACATACATAACACAGTCAAAAATACGGATCGATTGAGCCAAAACCGAGTTTTGACTTGAAGTAGATGCCCCTAGTCACAACTAGGTGGCTCGCGCCTCTTCTAGCTTCCCAGGTTAGAGTTCAAATGTGTTTAAGTTCATTCTTTCCTCTATTTTCATTTCTTATTTATAATCGGTTTTTACTGTTTCAAATCATTTTTATGATTAATATTTTTAACAAAAAATTATATTCACCCTTGGTTCATTATACCATGACGGTTTAATCTGTTTATCGGTGATAATATTTGTTTAATTGCATTTTAAAGGGTATTTTAAAACCTTTTATTCTTTTGTTTACATTTTCAAAGCAACCATATTAGTAATATATACATAATCATCTTTGGTTCTACATACCATGTCGGTTTAATCCGAATACGATGATAAACTTTGACTAATTACAAAGCAATAGACTTAATATAATTAGTTCATATCAATCATTTTTTCACACTTTATATACAAACCAATGAACTTAGTATAATTAGTTCATATCAAACATTTTTGCATCTTTTCTTGCAAAAACTATCCATGTCAAACTTGCAAAACCGAACCCGACATCGAATATTATCCACATAATGATAATTATTCCGAGTCTCGTTCTTCATATTAGCACAAAAGCGGTCTTAATGACCATTTTCAACAAAACGGGTTTTGACACCCTTTTACAAACAATTTTTACAAACCATTTCATAAGTATTTGAAACAGCCATGAGACACCTTTTAGGTCGTCGCCTGACTCGCGCCTAAACAGGCCTTCTGATTTCTAGTTTTCAAATCAAGACAGGCTCTCTTGCATCGCCCTATGGCTCGCGCCTCAATAGGTTGCCTGATGATGTTCCTGTTTCCTTTTCAGCACTCGTCTAGGACGGTCCCGACTTCGGTTAACCCGAATACAGGACGGATCAGATTGATGAGTTCTTATTTTACAACACACTTTTCTAAGAAAAATGGATCACGTTATGCACCATAAACCTAACACGGTTAATGGATGTTTAATTTCCGTCTTGCATGCAAATCAACATTAAATCCAACTCAACATCAATTACTTAATATTTGGATAAACAACCAACATAGCAAATTTTACATGTTAGGTTTAAACTTTTGGATGCGCATTCATGAATTTACCCGTTTTATCAACTTTTGCACTTAACCAACCAAAATCGAACAGTAGAGGCCGCTACCGCAGGCGGGATTGGGTGTCCGATTAAAGGGCTTCCCAAGACGTACCCTCACTTCTTAATCAGAAACTTTGGATAGTTAACGACCTTATCCAGGGAGAACGAGAGTCATTCTAGCGATAGGATGCTAAAGAGGGACGATTCCTCATCTTTAGTACCAATGTCAAGTACCGCTTTTTCCCTTGATTGACCTAGGTATATAGTGGATTCGAACGGTTTCCAGGCATGACATAATTGCTTGGTGGCGACTCCGAACATCTCTGCATCGTTTCGAGACCCTCATCGAGACGAAATCGACCGATTTAAAACAATCCGGTCGAAAGCATTTAATACGCCGCCGAGAGTGACTTTCATATTGTCGCATGTCCACAGATTGGCTTGGCATGCGGGTGGCCATGTCCACACACATAATTTAGTTTGAAATAAACACTCATTTGATACTCAAAATACAATAAAGTTATTGAATTTCATGAATCTTACCACCAAAATACCTAGTTTACACTACTCAAAATACAATAAAGCTGCTTCATACCATTGACGCGAACTACAATCTGCATATCAGCCATCTACTTTGATGAACGCGATGATCAATGATGATGGGTTTAGTGAAGTGTAAACCAAATTCCTTTAATTGAAGCTGGATCTTTGTTTTTCGTTGAACATGAATATTTATTAGGGTTTTTGTTATGATTTTTTTGGGTTTTTGAAATGCTCCCAGTGGAGAGAAATTTGAATGGAGAGCAAATTCGAAAATAACCCGAAAAAATCCGGCGAAATTAGTTCACTAGAAAGGCTCTGTGGGCGCCACTATCCCAGTCCGGATCCAGCCAGGTTCAATTGATCGTGTCCTCTTCCCAAGCTTCGGTTTACGTCTAAGAAAAGGCTTCGTTCTCTATTCAGAATGGAAGGTTTTTTTATTGAGTGAGTAAGTTCAAAAAACGACCATCAAACACAAAGGCGCCATCAACCTACGGGAATAGTTCTTAGCTCTGTGATTTGTGAATAGTGGTCCTCCCTCATCAACAATTGCCCCTTCGACTCCTGAATAGAGAAGAGCACCCTTTCTTACAGAATGACCAGAAGGAAGTAAGGGCCAATTCATTAGGGAGCCTGCAGATCCAAATAAATACCTCTTTGTTGGGTTTTGTCTACTGTGTTCTGACGGTACACAATGTTTAGAGAAGAGCAAATCAGTACTTGCATGCACTCTCTCCTATTTTCACGCTTTTCCTTTTTTTTTTTCCTCACTGAAGACCCGACCTTCTCTTATCATCTCATCCGTTGATTACCCTCATCCAAAGGTCCTTAGAAGAACTTATGGACTTATAATATATGAAGGACTTAGATGAACTCAACTCTCTAATGAGTCCTGCGTCCTATTCTGGGCCGTCGGATCAAGGCACATCAATGGCTGAGATCAACGATTTTTAGTGAGGGTAACATTTTAAACTCCCACAAACAAAATATCTGTTTCACATGTAAGTTCAATTCATTCACCCATTTCCTTTTCTCTCTCCTCATTTCTCTTTCTCTTGATTACAAATTTACGATCTTATCTATCAATCTTCAAGCTTATGATGGTGAATTTTATTTGCTCAGATTCATTCTTCTCTTACTCTTATATGCTTTTGTAAATTAATTTATGTTCGTATTCTATGCAAGCTTATTGGTTTCAATTGATTCCTAAATTTTCAAACCCTAACTTGCTTGTGCTTACAACTCGTCAATTGCGCCGAATTAATCAATTATTTATGTACTTAGTATACATTTGTTGTTGATTTTCAGCGTTCTTAATTAATTCTCTGTTCAATCTGATGTTATTTATGCAATCTTCATTGTTTAAATCTGCTTATCAATTATTCTTCGTTCGTCGATTTCTTCGATAACCCTAATTAGTTCAACGCAATGTTTTTTTTTTTTGTGAAATCAAAGGAATCCTAGGAACAAGTAGTAAGAGTTGTGAGACATTGTGTGCGATTTAGTTATTTATTTGCACTTACTATGAAGGTTCTTTGTTCAATCTCTCGAAAATTAGGTATTTTGTCTTATTTTGCACTTACTAGCACAACCAACCATAAAAACCCCCAATCCCATAAATTAGGGTATAAACAAAGTTAATTAAATGCTATACAATTGGTATGTAGATCTTACCCAAGGATCACTAAGATGCAAAGAATAATGAAATCCGACCTCTCAAGCTCCGGGATTTGTCAATAACGCGGATGAAGCGAACAACGTAGTTTCAATCTCCTTTATGAATGTTGTAGGTTTGTAAAAAGTGTTGAATAAAGATGACGGTATAATATATATACTAATCCGCGTTATTAACAAAAACCGTCAAAATATAACCCGTTAACCGACTTACTCGATCGAGTGCCACTTACTCGATCGAGTACCCTACAGACAGAATACTGTTTCAAAACTCAAAACACCCTTACTCGACAGAGTAAGGCCTACTCGATAGAGTACCCAAAGACTCATAAAACCGTAGTATTACAGTCTTCCCTCCTTAAAAAGAACTCCGTCCCCGAAGTTCAAACCACTACAAAATAAAGACCTACTACCACACTCCTGACACACAAAAACCAAAACAAAACACAACACAACATAAAAACTCCGAGAAATACTACCAACCAAACTCAACCCGACTCAAACCACTACTAACTATACCAAAACAACATAAGAAAGATGCAAAAACTCTTCGCGATCAGCCCTACCCCCCTAAAAGAAACAAGGTTACGTCCCCGTAACCATACATACCTGATAAAAAAGGAACGGGTAACGCTCTCTCATGGCCTCCTCTGCCTCCTATGTAGCTTCCTTAACCTCATGATTAGACCAAAGAATCTTAAACAAGACTGTCTCACCATTTCTAGTCTTCCTAACCTTCCGGTCAAGAATCTGCTTAGGAACCTCAAGATAAGACAAAGACTCATCTAGCTCTATGTTCTCTGCCTCTAACACATGTGACGGATCACTCACATACTTCCGCAGCTGAGAAACATGAAACACATTATGTACCCTATCCGAAGCAGACGGTAAGGCCAAAGGATAAGCAACCTCTCCAACCCGGTCTAAGATCTCATATGGTCCTATGAACTTCTGACTCAGCTTGCCTTTCTTCCCAAATCTCATGACCCCACGCATAAGAGACACTTTCAGAAGAACCTTATCCCCAACCTGAAACTCTATATCCCGGCGATGTAGAACTGCATAACTCTTTTGCCTATCCTGAGCTGCTCTCATCCTCTCCCTTATCATCTTAATCTGCTCAACCATCTCATGTACCATCTCTGGTCCTAAAACCACTGCCTCAGCACTGTCGTCCCAACAAATCGAACTCCTACATCTCCTCCCATATAAAGCCTCAAATGGTGTCATGCCAATACTGGTGTGATAGCTGTTGTTGTAGGAAAACTCAATCAAATCTAACCTTTGTTCCCAGCTACCACCAAAATCCATCACACAAGCTCTAACATATCCTCAAGAGTCTTGATTGTTCTCTCTATCTGACCATCCATTGCAGGATGAAATGTTGTACTCATCGTCAATGTCGTTCCCAAAGACTCCTGCAACTCTTTCCAAAACCTTGAGATAAACCTCGAATCTCTGTCAGATACTATGTCTTTAGGCACCCCATGTAATCTCAGCACATTCTTCCGATAAGCCATAGCTAATTGTGCCTTAGTCCATGTATCTTTCATTGGCACAAAATGAGCTGACTTGGTCAGTCGATCAACTATAACCCATATCATGTTGTTACCCTTCTGACTCTTTATCAAACCCACGATAAAATCTATGGAGAAGCATTCCCACTTCCACTCAGGTAACTCTAAAGACTGAATTTTACCTTGTGGCTGTCGCTGTTCCCCTTTAACTCTCTGACATGTCAAACAACAGGCCACAAACTCAGCTATTTCTTTCTTCATCCTAGGCCACCAGAAAGTCTTCTTTAAATCCTTGTACAGCTTGTCACCACCTAGATGTACCGAATATGGTGTACAATGTGCCTCTTTCATGATTGTCTTTTTCAGCTCCTCATCATTAGTGACACACCATCTCCCATCAAACCTCAAACTACCATCTGTATGAATAGAGAATCTAGAAACTGTCCCTTTCTCTACTCCATCTCTCCACTCCGCCATATTGGGATCTAACACTTGTTTACCGCGAATATCTTCATAAAGATCAGGCTGCACCGTCAAATCTCCTATGGTATCCCCTTTCTGGATCATATGTATCCCAAACCTCCCAACCTCATCTCTCAATATCATCAACGATATAGCTGTGCACAAAGAATGTACACTCTTCTTACTCAAAGCATCTGCAACTACATTGGCCTTCCCTTCATGGTAGATAATACACATGTCATAATCGCCAATCTGCTTCATCCACCTCCTCTGTCTCATGTTCAACTCCTTTTGAGTGAAGATGTACTTGAGACTCTTGTGATCTGAAAATACCTTAAAGGTCGCCCCATAAAGGTAATGTCTCCAAATCTTGAGAGCAAACACAACTGCACCCAACTGTAGATCGTGTGTAGGATAATTCCCCTCATAAGGCTTCAATTGCCTAGATGCATATGCAATCACTTTACCGTTCTGCATCAACACACATCCCAACCCGTTCTTTGAGGCATCTGTATAAACCTCAAAGTTCTCACTCCCTTCAGGCAATGCTAAGATTGAAGCTGTGGTCAAACGCTCCTTTAATCTGCTAGCTGGGCATGGAAACGGTTGTGTAGTGTCAAGGATAGGATGCAAGTAGGGTACTGTGATGATGGGTGGATCAGTCAGGGCAAACAATACTCTGTGCAGGCAGGGTATAATTGGCTTCTACCTGAGGTGAATGAGGTAACTTGGCATCATCTGGTTTGGACGAGGATTGCATTGAGTAAGCATCAATTTATAGCCTGGCTTGGACTGCAACGTAGGCTGCTGACTCGTGATAGGCTACTTAGAAGAGCTATTCCTGTACCTCCTGCTTGTCTTATGTGTGAACAGGTGAATGAATCTCACAATCATTTGTTTTTTGATTGTGAGTATAGTATAAGGTGTGTGCATATGGTTTCAGTTTGGTTGGGGGTGGATATCCCTTGTCAGGATACTGCTAGGTGGTGGAGTACCAGGAGATTCAGGTCGCTGTTGTTCAAGAAGATTGTTGGGGCGGCCATTTGCGGGCTGATTTATCATATTTGGGAGGCAAGAAATCGATGTTTACATGAAGGTTGCTTTGTTCATCCTGGAGGTTTAGTTAAATGTATTAGGAAAGAGATTTGTATTCGTATCCGTAATATTGTTAGTAAGCAGGTGCAAGATAAACATTCTAGCTTGATTAGGAGATTAGCCTAGTCTTGAGGAATGTTGTAAAATGTTGGTGGTTTGTTTAATATAATGGCTTACATTTTCACCAAAGAAAAACGCTCCTTTAATGTTTGGAACGCCGTCTCACAGCTTTCATCCCAATGAAACCTGTTTTCCACCCCATATTTAGAAATCACATGCCCCAGAAAAGCAACTTTCTCCAACCAGAACTCACACTTGGACAACTTGGCATACAACTCATGCTCCCTCAAGGTCTGCAACACAATCCTCAGATGCTCCTCATGTTCCTCCTTAGTCTTGGAATAGACTAAGATGTCATCTATGAAAACCACCACAAACTTATCCAAAAACTGACTAAAGACCCTGTTCATCAAATCCATAAACAGAGCTGGCGCATTAGATAACCCAAAAGGCATCACCACATACTCATAATGGCCATACCTCGACGTGAAAGTTGTCTTTGGTATGTCCTCCTCTCTAATCTTCATCTGATGGTACCCCGACCTCAAATCAATCTTAGAAAAGACTTATGCACCACTCAACTGGTCAAACAGGTCATCTATCCTTGGCAAAGGATACTTGTTCTTCACCGTCACTAGGTTCAGCTCCCTATAATCTATACACAACCTCAAGCTCCCATCTTTCTTTTTCATAAACATAACTGGTGCTCCCCACGGTGATACAGTAGGTCTAATGTATCCCCTCTCTATCAGATCATCTAGCTGCTTCCTGAGCTCCTCCAACTCCTTAGGACCCATCTGGTACGGTACCTTAGAGATTGGCCTCTCCCCGGTTTCAACTCAACACTGAAATCTATCTCCCTCTTCGGTGGCAACCCCGGAATCGCCTCTGGAAAAACATCTGAAAACTCCCCCACAACAGGTATCTGCTCAACTGTTGGACTCTCTATCCTGTCATCTCTCACATGGCACAAGATCATCGGGCACGTCTTCCTCAGATAGGACTTCAAGGTCACAGCTGCAATCAACTTAACTTTGGGTTTGACAACAAACCCACGATAAGACACACTAATGCCCTTAGGACCTCTCAGAGACACTTTCTTTTGATGACAGTCTATCTTAGCTTTGTACTTTCCTACCCAATCCATCCCGACTATCATCTCAAAACCGTCTAAAGGAAACTCTAGCAAGTCTACAGGTAGATCAACTTGCCCAACTATCATGGATACATCCCTATACAACCTCCCACATGTTACAGACTCACCCGAAGGTATAAAAACTTCCTCACTTACAGACTCATATTCCCTCAGACCCAACTGTTTAACATGACTCGAAGATACAAACGACTGTGACGCCCCCGAATCAAACAAAACAAAGGTACGAACACCATTAACGAGAAAAGTACCAGTGATAGCATGTGCGTCGTCCTCAGCTGCTTTCTTCTCCATCATAAACAACTTTCCACTGGTCTTCTGCCCACCTCCCTGGACAGTACTGGCTGAGGTAGTCGGCTTAGCACCCGACTCTTGGTTGTTGTTGGTGTTCGTAGCTAGCTGTTGATAAGAATTACCGCCATTGCGGTTACCTCCACCGTTATTGCTCTGACCTCCTCGGTTGTTCCATGACCCAGCTGGTCTGTTGGTCGCATAACTCTGTGTCGGACCCTGAGAATAGCTCCCCTGAGCCGGTCTCTGAAAACCTCCTGGCAACACACTGGTACAATCATGTCTCTTGTGGCCTACACCGCCACAGCCGAAACAGGTCATTCCCCAGCTACCGCTATCACTCCCACGGCCACGCCCAAAGGAAGCCCCAGCACTAAACCCCGAACCAGATGAATATGCTCTAGCCTGAGTGTGGTTACCCTTCTTGTAATTGGATTGGCCACCACCCTCGCTCTCAGCCTTTCTTTTCTCAGCACCCCTCTCTTGGGTCATCTCTACCAGCCTCTCAGCTCTCCCCGCCCTCTCATAAGCTTCCTTAACATCTGTAAGGATTCCCACGGGTAACTTCTCCATTATCTTGGGGGTCAACCCCTTCTCAAACCTCAGAGCTAGGTTCTCATCACTCAATACCATATCCTCAGCATACCTAGCATTCTCATTAAACTTACGGTAGTACTCAGCCACCGTCATGTCGGATGTCATCTTACACTCATCGAATTCCTCTCTCAGCTTACTCCTCACATGCTCCAGTACAAACTCTCTCCTCATTGCTCTCCTGAACTCATTCCAAGGTATAGCAGGTAGCCCCTGCTTCGCATACATGTCCCTAGCATTCACCTTTACCTTGTCCCACCACTCACCTGCTGCTTCCCTCAAGTAGAACGCAGCTTGTTCTACCCTCATCTCATCGGGACAATGCACCAAATCTAGGATATTCTCCATCTCTCTGTGCCAATTATCTAGAAGCATTGGCTCCCCGGTCCCCTTATACTCTTTCGGGTTGAATCTCGCTATATGAATGATGATCTTTGAATGATCAACCTCCTTATCCTTCCCCACTCTCTTTAAAGCTTCCGTAAAAGCATCTTGGTGCTCCAACATCTTAACTATGTCATCGGTGGTCATGCTCTCAGCTCTAGCATACAGGGCGCTTCTCTTAGGCGGCATCTTGTAACTATATAAGAAAAGGTAGATATAAACATACATACTATAACCCAAAACACGTATATAGCCTGTATAGACCTCACTCGATCGAGTGCCAGAACCCACTCGATCGAGTTGATGCTACTCGATCGAGTGCCCAACATACTCGACCGAGTTCCTCGACTCCAGAACCTAATCAGACCTCTTGATCATAAACATACTCGACCGAGCTGACATGCCACTAGATTGAGTGACCCCTACTCGATCGAGTGCCCCTAAGTACTCGATCGAGTACCCAAAAACACGGTTCTGACCATAAAAACATCAAACTATCCACTCGATCGAGTCAGACCCACTCGATCGAGCATCTCACCTACTCGATCGAGTCATGCGGACTCGTATACACTACCCGCATGTTATCTCACTCTGTTAACTTATATACATTACGATACTTTCAATAATATAATAAATACTCATGCATTTCTAGCAACTCTTTATGCAACCAACAAACGCTTTATTCATGTTATTGAAATGCCACATTATAAACACCCAACATGCTTTTCATTCAATTCAACATGCAAACACATCTCCTTCAACTTTTATCCATACTTCCAATTCTCCACATCCAACATCCAACAATTCACAACACATGCTAATAGGTACACATACAGACCAAAACACAACAAATACGACCTTGACACGTATCCCCATGTGACCGGTTCAAAATTGCAGAGCGAGTTCGCGACTTTAGGACGTCTCCCAAGCCTTTGCATTAACTCCTACAACTTATACCCCGGGTTCATTTTAATTGACTCCATGTGTTCATTAGATTCATTGGTTACAGGTTTCAGGATCGTCGCTCTGATACCACTTTGTGACACCCCCATACTCCAAGTGCCTTACCAGGACCACCCAGGTATAGAAATGTCACCATCTCGGTTTCCCGAGGCAGTGATAATCAAATGACAATAACGAAACATAAATTAAATAGTATAAATTTTAAAGTGATTACAATCCAAAACCAAACTGATAAAAGTATAATACAAGTTCTCCAAAAACCAAATGTTTAAGATACGAAATAACAAAGTCTGACAACAGCGGAAGACTCTTCTAACTACAAGTGATGACTCATCCCAGCTAGCCCATAAGCACCCTATCAAACCTGCTCAACAAATGCTCACCATCCCCAAATGGATCACCATAGTTTTACAAAACAAAGACGGGGTCAGTACTAATCACACAATAATATAAATTATAACCACACAAGAAATCAACATAGCTCAATCGTCGCATCAACCCGAACTCCATCACCAACTCCTTAATACTGACTGCACACTAAAGCGTGTTTCCCTCCCAGAGTACCCATCGCAACAGGTTACTCCTCGCCGCCAGTGGGGGACCGAAGCCGTTCCCATCTAAGCCCCGCTCATCTCCATCGAGCGATAAACCCAAATCCATTAATGTGCACATCTATTCTGTGGCGGGTTCCACAGAAGGCGAATAATGGGCATGAAGCCACTCTCGTAAGTGACTCCACTCAGCCAGGGACGCACCCCGAAGAACACAGACAGATACAAACAACAACAATCAACATCAACCAAATCCAACAACCGTCACAACGCGAATATGATACTTTAACAACAATCACAATCAACAACAAACCACATTATGTGACTAATACTGAGTAGGGAAAACCCTACCTGGAATGAAAACACAAGCAGACGATCTCAACAGCTATATCAAAACCTCTCCTCTACGAATCCTACTCCTATCACATGATCACATAATTACTACTAACACAACCAACCATAAAAACCCCCAATCTCATAAATTAGGGTTTAAACAAAGTTAGTTAAATGCTATACAATTGGTATGTAGATCTTACCCTTGACGCAAGGATCACTAAGATGCAAAGAATAATGAAATCCGACCTCTCAAGCTCCGGGATTTGTCAATAACGCGGATGAAGCGAACAACGTAGTTTCAATCTCCTTTATGAATGTATTAGGTTTGTAAAAAGTATTTAATAAAGATGACGGTATAATATATATACTAATCCGCGTTATTAACAAAACCTGTCAAAATATTACCCGTTAACCGACTTACTCGATCGAGTAACTAACGTACTCGATCGAGTGCCACTTACTCGATCGAGTACCAAGGCTACTCGATCGAGTACTCTACAGACAGAATACTGTTTCAAAACTCAAAACACTCTTACTCGATAGAGTACCCAGAGACTCATAAAACCGTAGTATTATAGCTCCTAGTGATGAGGAGTTGAAAAAGATAATCATGACAGAGGCTCATTTCACACAGTATTCAGTACATCCAGGTGGTGAAAAGTTATATAAAGATTTGAAGAAGACTTTCTGGTGGCATGGGATAAAGAGGGAAACAGATGATTTTGTAGCACGATGTTTGACATGTTAGAGGGTTAAGGGAGAACAACGATGACCACAAGGTAAGATTTAATCTCTTGAGGTACCTGAGTGGAAATGGGAATCTATCTATATGGACTTTATAGTGGGTTTACCAAGGAGCCAGCAGGGTAACAACATGATATGGGTGATAGTTGACTGTTTGACTAAGTCAGCTCACTTTATTCCTATCAAATATACATGGAGTAAGGTTCAACTGGCTAATGGGTACAGGAAACATGTGGTGAGGTTACATGGAGTCCCTAAGGACATTGTGTCAGATCGGGATGCGAGGTTTATTTCTCGGTTTTGGCAAGAGTTGCAGGGGATGATGGGAACTACCTTGAAGATGAGTAATACTTTTCATCCTGCAACAGATGGGCAGACAGAGAGAACTATCAATACCTTGGAGGATATGTTAGAAGCTTGTGTGATGGAGTTTGGTGGTAGCTGGGAGGATAGGTTGGATTTGATTGAGTTTTCTTATAACAACAGTTATCATACCGTAGATACCCGTATCCGTCGATATTGAAATTTATAGAGAACCCGACAAACATCTGATGATGATAGGACACATGTATTCATTAGTTGTCATTGTCATTATTTGGAACTCGTTTTACGATGTAGAATGGGCGTCGTCGATGAAATATTTTGTCAATTTAAATGATATTTAAATTAATGTTTGTTTTATTAAAGTGAATTCATTTTATTGTTTTAATTTGAATTTATTTTCTTAAGTTTATTTTATTGAAAATAAAATAGATATTTGATTTGAAAAATCATTCTTATGTTAATTGATTTGAAAAATCAATTTAAATCAATTTATAAATCGTATTTGAAGAACTCGATTTTTACGACGGATTTATACGCGATTTTGGGCTCGCTTTCAACTCGATTTGAGCACGATTTTCGAAGCAATCTCGAGCCAACCCTTTCCCTTACCCGTGTTCAGCTTTGCCAATCCCCAAACCCGCTCCAAACACCACTTAAACCCCTGCCCATTAACCCTAAACCATACCCTAGTATCCTACCCATATTACTCTAGCTTAACCACCGACAAAAACCCCTCCTAAACCCTACACGAGCTCACGAAAGCTGCTGGACAGCAGCAGCGAAACAGAGCAGCCCGACTGCTTGTTGCTCTCTTTTACCCTACTTTAACTCCCTATAAATACCTCCCCTATGCCATACATTCATGCTTCTAAGTTCTCCATACATAATACCGTCACTAAACAACACTAATCTCCAAAAACAAACCCTAATTGCCTCTCAAAACCCTCGACAAAACCGAGACAACCAAACTGAGAAACAGTTTGTGTCTCTCTCGTAATACCATTCCTTCTCCCTTCAAATCTCCATTAAAACTCAAGTTTCTTGCTCCTAATTAACCATATAACATCCATCTACATCTTAGACAAATATTCACGAGCCAAATTGACCTTGAGAGTACACGAATTCCCTCGAAAAACAGAGTGTCATACACTCTGTTTTCGCGGCTTTTCCTGTCTGTCCAGTTCTGTTTGTGCTCGTTTTTCGTGCCCAATAACTCAGAACGAGCATGGTTTGCTTTAATATCTTTGTTCTACTCTCTTTCTAGTTTTCAAAACATCTTTTAAATCTAATTTTCACCGTGAAACGAGTGAGAAATTGCAGTTTGAAAGTCGCTGTCCAGATTTACCAAAAAACGTGTTGTTGCTTTGTTCCTTCGTCGACGACGGCCTCTCGAGATAAAATCTACGATCGATTACGACCCAAGATGGTGTCAACGATACATGTAGGTTGAGGGTGCATAAAATCCTCCTCTTATCCCCTTTATTTCGTTCTTTTTATGTTTGTTTTTTTATAGTTCGTTTTTACTTTGTTTATCGTTTTGTTTATCGTTTGATTTCGTTAACTATGAAACTAGTTAGTTTGAGTACAAGTTAAAGTACCACCATGAACACCCGCGTTGACTTGAGTCGGGAAATAAATCCGCCACATCGGTCGGTCGTATCCCCCTTCTCATTTACATATCCTCGTGTTTAAGGCAGGGCATTAATAAAATGGATTCTAAGTTCGTTTCTCGCTTTTGACCCCTCGTTTGTTTCGTTCAATTCGACCTTCCCTAGGACCCGTTGCATGTTAGTTCGACCTCTGATTTTTAACATATGATTCATTTAGATGACTTTAGATCGATTAAATAACCTAATTAGACATGTTAGGGTGCTTCGACACAAACATTAAAATCGGTTAACAATTCTATAACTTAATTGAATACATCTCTCCTTTCACATGATTTCTCGCTAGTATAAGAGTACGTGATTAGCACCTTCTCATTAACACTCGACGAGTTAATTTAATTAGCGAACTTGACCTAATTTGACCCTTTAGGCCGTGTAGAGCACCCGGTTTTAGGCGAAGCCTTCTGACCTCTTTTATCATCGATTTCTAATGTATATCCCATATCACTTTGCAAATCTATCTAACCTAATGAACCTAACCTAGGAACTAGGGTGGTCGTGGCTTGGCCGTGGGTGTGGCCGTGCCTTTGTCTTTCTTGCTTCTCCTTTATATCATTTGTTCATCGTTGTTTCGTATTTTGAAATTACCTTTTCTTTATCGAGTCGTTTCTTGTAATCCGTTTTGTAATTAGTTTTCTATTTGGTCGAGTCAAATGATTTATAAAAACATTAGTCTTATTTGGTTAGATAGTTGTACTCCAATTCATGTAGGAGCGTAGTAAATTGCATGTTGTTTAAAGCGACATGGCCCGATTTACGCTAATGCATGCTTTGGTGTGTGGCCTAATGTCTAATTCGATGAGATTAAGCGAAAGCACGCATTATGAGGAGTGACAAAAGGCCGTGAGTTATGTAAACCGTGGGCCACCCCTTGTGCACGTTTTCCTAGGCCGGATTAGCCGTGTAGGGCGTCGTGTATGATGTCGTATATAGCAATTGTATTTAGATCGAGTTGTATCTTAATTTCTTGTTGTGTCGCCATGAAATGCAGAGGGTTGTAATAGGGTAGATCCCAACGGCTCCCCCATTCCTCTTAAGCCTTGTTTGCTTTGTTTTGTATGTTGCTAGATCAATCAACCCACATGCTAAATTACAACTTTGACAAAGTTAGTTTAGTTGCATCTAAAACGACATAGAAATTGTTGTCACATGTTAGGGTTTTAAAACGATGTTTGCATATCATATATCGCAGTAGCTACGACCTTGTTTGAAATCCGATACTTGACTTAGTAGAGGCCGTTATTGACGGGCGGGGTTGGGTGTCCTTATGGGCTTCCTAACACGTACCCTCACCTCTTACTCAAGATCTATGGTTTGTGGATCCGTCTAAATACCATTGGATTACGAGAGTCATTCAAATCGAGTGATATAGGGTACAAGTCTTATCTTTAATCACTCGTAGTCGATTGGCTTTATGCTTTTCGATGAAAGGTGTAAAGTTGACTTGAACGGTTCCAAGTTCCCATAAAACTTGGTGGCGACTCTAATTTGTTTTAATTCGATTCGAAAGAATCTCGAGTCGATTATGCCTAGTGTGGATCCCGCGGACGCAGTTCCCGCGGGCGTTGTCCACACATGCGAGTATTGGGATGACATCGTTTGAGGCCTTGTATGGGAGGAGGTGTAGGAGTCCGATTTGCTGGGATGACAGAGCTGAGGCAGTGGTTTTAGGACCACATATTGTACAGGAGATGTTTGAACAGAATAAGGTGATTCGGCAAAAGATGAACGCGGCCTAGGATCGATAAAAGAGTTATGCAGATTTACATCGACGTGACATAGAATTTCAGGTTGGGGATAAGGTTCTTCTGAAAGTATCTCCTATGCGTGGGGTTATGAGGTTTGGTAAGAAAGGGAAACAGAGCCAGAAGTTCAAAGGACCATATGAGATTTTGGATCGTGTGGGAGAGGTTTCTTATCGGTTAGCGTTACCAATAGCTTTGGATCGGGTGCATAATGTGTTTCATGTGTCTCAGTTACGGAAGTATGTGAGTGATCCCTCCTATGTGATAGAGGTGGAGAACATAGAGTTGAATGAGTCCTTATCTTATTTTGAGGTGCCAAATCAGATTCTTGATCGCAAGGTTCGGAAAACTAGATCCGGGGAAACAGTGTTGCTTAAGGTTTTATGGTCTAATCATGAGGTTAAGGAAGCGACTTGGGAGGCGGAAGAGGCCATGAGGGAACGGTATCCATCTCTTTTTGATCAGGTATGTGTGGTGATGGGGACATAACCTGACATGTCCTCCATCGTCACAGTGTAGTCCTGGTCCACCTGCTGCTCTCTCCTTCTCCTCTCCTCAGCCTGAGCTCTCGCTGCCGCCGCAGCTTGGTCCTCCTCCTCCTCCTTGTCACTGGCTGACTCAGGGTACCCCTCAACTGGGTACCTGTAGAAGGACGGGTGTGGCTAACCATCTGGAATTGGACGTCGTCGTCTCATGTGGTACTCGTATAGAGGGAACAAACTAAGAGTTATGTCCCTCTTTATACGAGCCTGCCTCTCTACAAGCTCAAGCAACAAACTATCACGACGCCCTTGGTCCATGACCGCAGAAGCCTCAAAGGGTGGAGGAGATACAAAATTAGCCGGGTAAACTGGCTGTGTCTGGTCGGGCGTAGCAGTAGGAGTAGAGATCGGAGTAGGAATGGCCGTAAAAGGCTGGCCACCCGTAGAAGGTGTGGATCCCTCTCCGGTCTCAGGTCTACGCCGCTTCCTAGAAATGGACAGAGTAGGAGGTGGTCGAAGTGTGAGGTGGTACATGGGCAATGATGGTGGCATCCTACCCCTAATAGTGGGCAGGGGGACGAGGCGAGGTAGGGTGGTGCAAGGAAGGGTCTTAGACAAGGAACCGCCTATCTTCCAAGTCTGCTGGTCAGAAGCAAGCCAAGTCATAGACAACATAGATGCCTGGTTTAGGTACCTATCGACACTATGTACTGTAAGTCACGAGGGAAGATGGGGAAGAGAGAACGGGCAAGGACAGTGGCTATGCCACCGCAGACGATGGCGCTCGTGGTCTTTTCCCCCACAGAGTGAAACTACTGGGCGGTCAGGTAAGCAATGTTGAGGACAAAGGGGCCCTTACTGTCAATGTTCTGGTACCCGTCCAGAATAAAAAGCTCAATGTTGTTCACATTGTTTGGGTTCTCTACGGCCAAAAATAGTACTACCCATCAGACGCAGGAAGTAACGGGCAGGGGGAAGGTGGACCTGAGCGAGCTTTCGCTCCTCGTAGGTAGTGTGTGCCAAGGTCCTCCATAACTGTCGGATGACCTTCCTAGAGGCAGCAGTAGGTCCCGTAAAAGAAAGTCCTAGCCTAGTACCAAAATCCTCTAAAGTCCAAGAAAAAGTCCGGTTAAACAACCGGAAAGACACGGAAGCACAAGTGGGGTCAGCGTCGTGTGCCCTAGAAGAGAAGGTAAAGGAGCTGAAAAACTCAAGAGTCAGCTCCTTGTAGGTATAGGCACTCATGGTCACAAGTCCAGACATCCCCGTACCCCTCAAAATCACACAAACTGGCTCGTAAATACCAAGTCGATCAAGTGACAGACGGCACAAAAACTTGGTCGAAAGAAAGTCACAGTCAAGCAAAGCAAAGAATCTAGTGCTATGAATACCATTAACAAAGATTACCTGGGGATAGTTGGGGTGCGAGTCGAGCGAATCATCCCGTTGGATGGTGACACGGCCAGCAGAACGGCCAGCAGTAGGTGTAGCTCGTGCGCGACCCCGGCCTCTAGTACCTGAGGTAGAAGCCCGTCCTGTAATTGATGTGGGTGATGTCGTCGGGTCACATCCAATCAAACACATTTATAATTCTCAACAAACAACTAGTTAGTGGTAAGTCGAGGTCGATCCATGGGACGGTGGTTACTCAAATTATTCAATCTAATTATGGTTGTGCTTGGGGTTGTCACAATTATAATGGATTGATGATTCTATTCTAATAGATGCAATAAACAAGCAACAAAAGGAAAGATGTAAACAAATGATTAAAAGTGCTAGGATATCATGGGTTCATAAGGAAATCATGGGAGTTGATTATACAAACATGTTCTCAATTATAAGCAAGCAATTATTATTGTAAAGGAACCGAGTTGGTTTATGTCTTACGGTTCATCGGAAGAGTTGGGTCCCGGAGCCGAATCGATTAGATTGTACAACACCTACAAGTCGACTTACTTTCCCCCTAATCACTTCTATGCATGGTCTAACAAGACTCGAATTGGTTTTTATCTTACAAGTCAAGTTGAATAGATAAGAGATGGTTGTAAATGCAAGGATTCATAGGCTTAGCATTTCATCAAACATAACATGTGCATAGGTTGACATTACAACAAGCAAGCTAATTAATTATGTGAACATATTAGATTAAGCATGAATCATTCCCCATGTTTGTTTCCCCTAATTACCCATTAATCCTAGCTAAGTAACTTCTCACTCATGATCAAGTTTAACATGTTAATAAGGTCGTAAATCATACTAACAAAGCCAAACATGATGAAGTAAGAAAGATTAACAATAATTAAAAAGGGGATTAAGAGAATTATACCTATGGAGATTCCAAAATAATAATGCAAAGAATAATAGAAGAACTTGATGATTGATGGAAGGTTGTCAATCTCCCAATAAACCCAAATGATCTTCTAATTACCCAATAATAAACTTGAATTACTTAATAATAAACTTGAACAATGATTAAGGAAAGATTAATGTGTAATTTGTGGAAAGATTAAATGATAATCTATTCTAATCTACTCCTAATCTAATCTAAGGAAGGATTGATTTAACCTAATGAAAACTTGATGGTTTGATTATTACAAATGGGGTATATATAGTAGAGCATCATTAGGTTAAGTAAGGGTAAAATAGTAATTTAACAATGCTAATTATTGGGTAGGGAATCGCTCCTCTCAAAAAAAGATGCCGGTCTCCTTTTAGCTAGTCTTTGAAAAATATGCGCATCTTTCATGGAGAAAGAAGAAAACGAAAGTTGCTGTAAGGGAATCCGAGCGGATTGGTCTCGGGACGAGCGGATTGGAGGACAGCTTCTTTGATTGATCTCGGATTGTAAAACGGTCGTCATTTTCTCATCCGGACTCCTATTCGAGTGATTCAAAAGCCTAGATCACTAGTTTTTTCGACGCCGTTCCATATAGCATACTTTCAGAGCAAAAGGAGCAACTCTTGGTTTGGTTCCGAGCAATTTCATCTTGCATTGACTTTCTTCTCGTCATCCTTGCTTTTTAACCCTATGATCCTTCTATATACTCTTTATTCCTACATCCTTGGTCATCATTCTTGCCTCCTCTTCATACTAGTCCATCTAATATCATCAATAAGCTTCCAAATATGCAAGAAAGACGGGAATTTCCGCCTTATTATCTTCTTTCCTACAAAACATACGAAATGCACTAGGAAAGAAAAATAGAAACATTTGACGGATAAAATGGCTATGGAATGTTATAATAGTATGCAAAATAGGCTCAATTAGGGGACTAAATGTGTGAAAATAATGTTCACATCAAATATCCCCAAACCGAACCTTTACTTGTCCCGAGTAAAGAGGTGACAAAAACTAGACCTTTATTTAAACTAACCTACTAATATAGCCGATGTGAGACAATTAGCGGGTCTCACTCCGCCCCTTCAACTCACAATAAGACAACCATGAGGTAGGATGCTTTCTTGCAAGGCAAGGTGGGTTTTGCCAAAATAGCGACACATCCAAGCATTAAAGCACGCAAAACAAGTAATGGATGCATCTACAAAAATAAATAGCCACTTTACTCATCTAAGTGGCGGAAATTATCTAAAGGGAAAGCAATTCAAGGGTACACACTCCTTCATAGATGCAATTTCTTCAAACTACTAAGCCTAGAAGGATACCAATAAATCACCTCCAAGTTGTGTCAAGCTAGGGTACCTTTGTCCTCAATCGTTAAATGCTTTTGTCAAGAGTAGACTTCCTATGGTGTTAGAAACACTGGAGGATCGCGGAATTCCCCCTCTTGCCTAGACAAGAAGAAGGGTCGTCCCCTCTCTACCATGCACAAAAATGGAAACGATGGATAAAGGGATAGATAGTATTTGAGTTTCATTTTGGGAGTTTGCTTTTGTTGTTGTTTTTCCCCCCAATTTTTTTGTGGCATATAAAATTTGAGAACAATTTCTTGCCATTTCTTTTGATTTTTGGTATTTCAATACTTGACAACTTCCAACTTTTGCATTTTTCTTTTGAACATTTTCAAAGTCACCCCGATTTGTAACGAGGGTGCCTTATATTTGAAGCATAGGAGTTTTCATTTTGTTACTCCTCTTTTCTTTTGATGTAATTGCAAACTTTTTCTTTTCTTTTCTTTTCATTTCTTGAACTCAAATTTTTTTTTTTGAACAATTCCTTTTTGTGCCCATTCCCTTTGATGACAAAATGTATGGTAGAACATGGATGAATGATGGTTGCATGGTTTCAAGGGTCACCTTGGAATAAACGGTAGCCAAGGAGTTATCACACCACAAGGTACTCTTGACTAGGCCTTAATCCATGGGTCAAAGGATACTAGCATGACACATCCTAGGGTGTTTTACAAATATTCTAACAAGCAAAGTCTTAAGAAGAAAAAGCATCTACTAGGGCCTATATACACTTGTCAAGCTTCCCAAGTAGACGGTTTCACAAATTTTTTTTCTAACATGCAAACTATATGCCATGATGTAACTAAAATATATACATCCTAATGCATATGATTCTACCAACTAATATGCCATATAATCTAAATGCAATCCTAAATTCACATTGTTTATACCGCATCAATCAAAATAAAGCCACATAGTCATTAACATAAAGAGGAAAAAGGAGATTGGAAAGATCATACCATGTGGTCTTCAATATCCTCATGTCTCGGATGTGACGTAGTCGATCAATGTGAAAAAGGATGGACAAACACAATATATACAAGACTACACTACAAAGGAAATGAACATGTTTTTGGTTTTTGAAATTTTCAAATTTTTAAGGATTTTGTTTTTATGAAATTAAAAGACATATTTTTGTGATTTTTCGAAATTTTTCAATTTTTATGCATTTTGGAATATAAATTCCCATCCCCCACTTTATTTTGGACATTGTCCTCAATGTACATGTAGGAGTAGGAATAAAAAGGAAAACATGTTTTTGGATTTTGATTTTATGGAAATTGAAGTACAAATGCAATGATATGATATGAATGCATGCATGCTCTAACTAAATGCAATTCTATATGACATATATAACATATGAATGCAATCTAAACTATATTATATGATGCATGTTTTCTAGTAAACTATGGTCACCTATGATCAAACCTCCCCAAACCGTTTTAAACACTATTTCTAGTGTAGGAGAAATGAGGTTGGGTCATTAGTGACTATGTATGAATACAACTATATGCAACTATCTACATGAATCATGTGAAATATATTACAATGCAAACTATACTATATGAACTAACTAATGTAAATGCAATATGAAATATAATACAAATGCAAGCCTAAACTATATGATATATGTATGTCGCTTCATGGTTTAACCTCCCCAAACCGGTTATTGAGGAACTCCATCAAACCAAAGATTGAAAATTAACAATTTTATAGAAGATTATCACTAGCACTCAAAGCACGTAGAAGTCGATCAAATTCTTGGGAGTGAGAAATAAATAGGCATGGATAGCAACACAAGATTATGCAATGAAATAATGCCCAAGTAAGAGACTGAACAAGCATGTCAAGAGCATCATGACAAAAATTATAAGAGAAATGATGGATGGAAGGAACATGAAATGGGTAGTTGGTTGGCAATTCACTCAACTCATCCTCCAAATAGTCAAAATCACCACATTCAATACAAGTACTCTCATTATCATCTAAGGTGATTTCAAGGGTGTCTATTTGGGGTTCCCAAATGTCCTCATCATATTCGTCATCCCAACAAGGTCCATTATCAAAGGGGTTGTCATAGCAAGGCTCACCAAGCTCAACACAATTGTCTCCCTCAAATATATCATCCTCAAAGGGTGAGTTTTCACTCAAGCTCACATCCATATCATTCTCACTTTGCCCATTAACATCAAATTCCATGGAGGTTGATTTCATTGAAACACAAGAAGAGTAGGATGACGGCATCCAAGCATTAGTTTCACAATCAAGAATGTACTCCTCCTCATCATCACTCTCCTCATCTAGCACTCCATCTTCCCAAGGTGGGGTAATTTTGTGGGCATAGTAGGTTGACTCAAGGTTATAGGAAGGTTTCTCATCCTCACAAATCTCATTTTCATCATAGTTTTCCTCAATGAATTTTTGAAATGTGGTTTTTATCGCTTCCATACCTTCCTTGGCACTCTCAAATATGTCATGTATTGTTTGCTTAAGACAATGGGTGGTCATGAACTCAACAAATTCCCAAAATTTCTCACAACTCATCTCACATATCCTACCACCACTCAAGTGAAATGCCAAGTTGCGGGTTTCAAGGTTCATGCCATTATAAACAACACAACATGCTTTATAATTTGAAAGAGTAAAACCATGATGCCAAGCATGAGTCAAATAATCTTCAAATATAGCAATGTACTTATCAAAAGACTCATTTTCATGTTGCCAAAAAGTGAATGTAGACATGATAAACATATGAAATAGACAAGTACAATAAAACTCAAGAAAAAGAAGCACAACTAAAACTAGACAAAATAACAATTCAAATAAACAACACCGTCCCCGGCAACGGCGCCATTTTGATGTGGGTGATGTCGTCGGGTCACATCCAATCAAACACATTTATAATTCTCAACAAACAACTAGTTAGTGGTAATTTGAGGTCGATCCATGGGACGGTGGTTACTCAAATTATTCAATCTAATTATGGTTGTGCTTGGGGTTGTCACAATTATAATGGGTTGATGATTCTATTCTAATAGATGCAATAAACAAGAAACAAAAGGAAAGATGTAAACAAATGATTAAAAGTGCTAGGATATCATGGGTTCATTAGGAAATCATGGGAGTTGATTATACAAACATGTTCTCAATTATAAGCAAGCAATTATTGTTGTAAAGGAACCGAGTTGGTTTATGTCTTACGGTTCATAGGAAGAGTTGGGTCCTGGAGCCGAATCGATTAGATTGTACAACACCTACAAGTCGACTTACTTTCCCCCTAATCACTTCTATGCATGGTCTAACAAGACTCGATTTGGTTTATATCTTACAAGTCAAGTTTAATAGATAAGAGATGGTTGTAAATGCAAGGATTCATAGGCTTAGCATTTCATCAAACATAACATGTGCATAGGTTGACATTACAACAAGCAAGCAAATTAATTATGTGAACATATTAGATTAAGCATGAATCATTCCCCATGTTTGTTTCCCCTAATTACCCATTAATCCTAGCTAAGTAACTACTCACTCATGATCAAGTTTAACATGTTAATAAGGTTGTCAATCATACTAACAAAGCCAAACATGATGAACAAGTAAGAAAGATTAACAATAATTAAAAAGGGGATTAAGAGAATTATACCTATGGAGATTCCAAAATAATAATGCAAAGAATAATAGAAGAACTTGATGATTGATGGAAGGTTGTCAATCTCCCAATAAATCCAAATGATCTTCTAATTACTCAATAATAAACTTGATTTACTTAATAATAAACTTGAACAATGATTAAGGAAAGATTAATGTGTAATTTGTGGAAAGATTAAATGATAATCTATTCTAATATACTCCTAATCTAATCTAAGGAAAGATTGATTTAACCTAATGAAAACTTGATGGTTTGATTATTACAAATGGGGTATATATAGTAGAGCATCATTAGGTTAAGCAAGGGTAAAATAGTAATTTAACAATGCTAATTGTTGGGTAGGGAATCGCTCCTCTCAAAAAAAGATGCCGGTCTCCTTTTAGCTAGTCTTTGAAAAATATGCGCATCTTTCATGGAGAAAGAAGAAAACGAAAGTTGCTGTAAGGGAATCCGAGCGGATTGGTCTCGGGACGAGTGGATTGGCGGACAGCTTCTTTGTTTGACCTCAGATTGTAAAACGGACGTCATTTTCTCATACGGACTCCTATTGGAGTGATTCAAAAGCCTAGATCACTTCTTTTTTCGACGCCGTTCCATCTAGCATACTTTCAGATCCAAAGGAGCAACTCTTGGTTTGGTTCCGAGCAATTTCTTCTTACATTGACTTCCTTCTCGTCATCCTTGCTTTTTAACCCTATGATCCTTCTATATACTCTTTATTCCTACATCCTTGGTAATCATTCTTGCCTCCTCTTCATACTAGTCCATCTAATATCATCAATAAGCTTCCAAATATGCAAGAAAGACGGGAATTTCCGCCTTATTATCTTCTTTCCTACAAAACATACGAAATGCACTAGGAAAGCAAAATAGAAAGCATTTGACGGATAAAATGGCTATGGAATGTTATAATAGTATGCAAAATAGGCTCAATTAGGGGACTAAATGTGTGCAAATAATGTTCACATCAGTAATACTTCGTATTTTGATAATAAATTGTGAAAGTAATTTATGTAATTTAATAATTGATTAAAGACATTTCTAATAGTAATTATAATAAGACATTAATTAAATAATAAATTAAGTATACAAGTCGTGAATTGGGTTTAGCTAATATAATATGGGCCGTGTGCTATTGTTTATTGGACCGAAACTTATTAAATTGGTATGAGTGTAATCGGGATTTATATCGGGAAATTATTAATAATATAATAAGGAAATAATAATATCTAAAGGTAATTATAATTATAATAATAATAATAATAATAATAAAGTTGAGGCAATAATAAATTAGTAAATATTGTGTGAGGAAATCCTAGTTATGGTAAGATTAATATATGATAATAATAATATAATAGTAATAGCAATTCCTATACTAATTAGAATAAGGTAAGTCATAATAGTTTCCTAATTGACCTCGTATTCTCTATAATCTTACACTATAAATACCGTGATAAATCTGAAAATATAATTCACAATTCACAAAGAAGAATAAGGAGCTTTTAAGAGACGGAAAGAGCAAATAAAGCGATAAAAGGTAAAGACCGTCTTAATTTATATTCATATCGTCGTATTCAATTAAAATAACTTTTAAACACCGTATAGGCCACCGTGATACACGACATTGACCTTAGTAGTTACCTTTGACCGCCATGATGCTATTAAGACTGTTTCTGACCATCGTTGACCACCGTAGGTGGTGGTTTTGGCGTCTTAAGGGGGTGGTGTTGTGAACCTTTAGATGGGGATTGTGGCCTGTGTAGTTGACGACGTGACCTGAGGTTGGGATGGTTGGTTAGGTCGGCGGTAGGAGGTCCTAATGATGGTTCTGGGGTTTTGAGTCGTGGTGATTGGTACGGTGAGGTGTAGGGTAGTGGTGGTTAAGACGGGTTGGGTGTTGTTTTGGTTTTGTGTCGTTTTGGAGGGGTCTTGGGTGGTCGTTCGTGGCCGTTCCAGGTGGTGGGACCACCGTGAGTCAAGGGAGACCACGGTGGTAGCCACTGGTGGTCGTGGGGTGGTGAAAGGAGGAGAGTGCGTGAATGAGGTTGTGTGTGTCGGGATTTGTGGGACTGTTTAGGGCGGCTTTTTGTGGGGTGCTGGTGGCGGTATGGCGGGTGGTTAGGGTGTGTGTGTGTGAGTTGGGTTGCAGGCTATTAGTGGCTAGGTTGGGTGGAGTCTATGGAGGCTGGTGGTGGTCGTAAGTAGTGGTTAAAGGAGGAGTTGTATATGTCGGGTTTTCGGTATTGTTGGTGATGTGTGTGGTTGTTGCATGTTGTATGGTCGTGGGTTGCTGGTTGTCATTGCAGATGGTTGGAGGGCTGGTGGTAGGGGCTCACGGTGGGGCTGAGGTGGTGGTATTACCGTGGGTTGGTTGAGGTGTATGTGTGAATGGTTCTGAGGAGGTTTACACGGGGCTTAAAGGGATGGTTGGTCATGGTTACGTGGGTATTGTGGGTATTATATGTGGATGGGTTTTGTTGGGTGACTCGGGTTTTGTATTTGAATCGGGTTTTTAAGCATCATGAACCTTTAATAATTATGATAAATAATAAATTTGAAGAATGAATGTAATTTAAATAATAATTGATGGAAGAATTATAATATTTTGATTAGCTGACGATTGTGAAGAAATTATAATCGGGTTTGGATTGCTTTATTATTTGGATCGTTTTGAGCTGCTTGATTTGGATTTGCTTGCCAGGTAGGATAGCTACTCAATCACTTTAATGTTTACTTGAATGATATTATCTGATTGTATTGGTTGAATTATTTGGAATTGTGATGGGATGATATATGATTGTTGGTTGGTTGTATTGAGATGATTTGATTATTGACTACCTCAGCTCGTGACTGAGATGATTTAATTATTGACTACCTCAGCTCGTGACTGAGATGATTACATTGATTATTGGATTCCTCAGCTTCGTGTCTGAGATGGTAAGAAATTGTGTTGCTCAATTGTTTGCATTTTCATATCATGAGCACTTGCATTGGATAACTAAGAACTGGTTCTGCAGGACCTGTTCTGGGATGATGAGACTACCTCAACTTCGGTTGGGATGATGAGACTACCCCGGCCAGGGATTGGCGGGATGAACGGGAGCGTCGGAGGATTGATCATGAGCATACATTGTATTTGCATTTAATATTATTCTTGTATCCATTTATTGTGGTTGTTTGGCTATTCCTACTCAACCTCGTGGTTGACAGTGTATTCGTGAACACCTGTGGTGAACCTTAATGAGGAGCAGATTTGACAGGTACTAAAGATTAGCTAACTTGGGAGCATTGGGATGAGAGCTCGACTTGGACCATAATTGAAGTCTAGATCACATAGAACAAATATATTACTTTATTTATTTCCGCTGCGAGTTGTAATTATTTTATATTAATTTTTAAGTTGGATTAAGTTGTAATAAACATGTAATCATTAAAGTTTTATTTAAAGTACTTTGGTGAGTTGGTCTTTGTTATTCACTACCTCGGAAAACCGAGATGGTAACAGTCCTATTTATTTGGGAATGTCTAGCTAAAGGCTCCTAAATAAATGGAGGTGTTACACGTCCTCTGACGGAACGAGGTACTAGAGCCGCCCGGTAAGCAGTTGTGACTGCGGGTGACCACGCAGCAGGGGTGGTCACCGTACCTAAGGTGCTAGCTGTGGCTGCAACAGAAGAAGCAGCAGAAACCGCCACGGATACCGAGCTAGTAGCAGAGACCAAAACAGAAGCTGAGCTAGCAGCACAGCTAGGAAAAACAGAGGTTGAGACGGATATAGGAGCGGAGTTAGCAGTAGTGCTAGCAGCAGTAACAACAGTACCAGCCGTAGTAACAAGAAACACGGGAGCAGTGGCAGTGGTACTAACGGGTGTGGAGACGGTGGTGGCAGCAGGTACCACCGTCTCAGTCAAGGATGGAGTAACAGTTGAACTAGATGAGGGCATTGCACTATTGTCCATCCTAATCAAGTAAGCAAGGGGGATAATAATCAATTAAACAAAATAAACACAAAGCTCCCCAAGTTTCAGTCGAAAATTCGACTTTCATAAACCCTAAACCCTATTACCTCAAAATGACAAAATTAAGGCAATTAATCAACAAGAAGGTGGAGGGAATACTTATCACTATACTACAACGACAGATTGGAGTATTTCATTGCTGTAAATTGTCTCTTTGCTTAAGCCTTGCATTGTTTCACGTCTTTTAGCAAATTCTTTAGCAATATCTCGAATTTCGTTTCAAAATATGTTGAACAAGTAGACTTGACTGAAAATTTTGGCGTCGTTGCCGGGGAGGCAATAGCCCTATCTGTTTTTTTTTTCGTTTTTTTTATCCGTCTCAGGGAATTTTTATTCCTTGACGGCGCCAAAATTTGACAGGCTAGTCGTGTACCTACCAAAAATAACCAACTGGCACTAACTAATATAGCTAGGGAAGTCGGGTCGATCTCCACAGGGAGGCAAGATATCTGTTAAGGTCCGTCTATTTAAATCACTTAAATGGGGATTTGAATTTGGTTTCAAAACTAATAAAGGCTTAAAGGAAAGAGCAGTAAAGAGAGAGAGTAATAAAAGGCAGAAAATGTAATAAAAGTGATCAAATGAGAGAGAACATGTCGGGATTTCGGTTCACCACGGTAGTCTAGCGACTCAACTGCAAATAGCCTAGATAATCTACTGTGAGACGGGTACAGGAAAGGTCCTTCCGGTCCACTTTCTACCCTAGATTTCCACTAACTTAACATCCGTCCTCGTCAGGGTAGTTTATTGTTCATAGCAGGTCTATTTAGTCCAATCTTCCGATCCAGGAGTAAATTTAACCAGATTGAAAGTAACTTAGAACCGTGCACTCAACTAAGTCGGTATTATAATTAAATTGCCATGGGTACAAATTCTCACAAATAAATCATCTAGCCTATTCGCTACATCGTCACAATCCTACCATGGATTCCCTAATCCCAACATGAATGGATTTAGCTACTCATATCGTTAATGATGTCAATAATAACAATGATGAGTGAACTAATAGAAAACATGATGAAATAACAATAACAATGCATAAATGAAATTAGGGCAGAAATTAATGATAAGAGAAACAAGGGATTAAAGTAATAAAAACGAGATTAAGATTAATAAAGAGAAGAGTGATTACAATCACAAGAATTACGGCGTAAAGAACAACCAAGATCCAAGCAAATAAATCCTAGAGCAAAGTTACAGTAGAAAAGTTTAAGGGAGAGATTAAGAGAGTAAATAATGGCGTTCTAATATGAGTAAAACGTAACTATAACCTAACTATTGAAAGCTTAAATAGAAAAACTAAAGTCTTCTCGAAAATAAGCCCAACACGGGTTAATTAATCCCGCGTGACATCAAAACCTCTCGATCGAGCAGTATAAAATCACTCGATCGAGGACTTCAGCAACAAATCCTCTCGATCGAGTAGAAAAGTTACTCGATCGAGGAAACCTAGAAAACAGCATTTCGATCGAGTAGATTAAAGTACTCGATCAACCTCTTCAGCACCTAAAACCACTCGATCGACCAAAAGTCTTCTCGATCGAGTGTTCTTTCTCCAAATCAGCTTCAAACTCGTCGCCGACTTCTACATTGACCATTCCTTCACGCATCCCAATGCAATTTCTCGCTCTAACATTCTTGTCTCCTCAAAATTCATGCAAAACAGGACGAAAAGAGTACAGTTTCACAACTTTCAGGTTCATTCCTGCAAAACAGACAAAACAAACCAAAGTAGCTAATTCGGGGCATATTGCAATACAAAACAGTGCAAAAGTGCATAGAAATACGTGCAAAATAAGGCTAAAAAGAATATATAAAATGCACGTATCATAACCATGTTTCTTTTAGGGGGGGTAGAAGATGATCGCATAAGGTTTTGGTGTGGTTTTATGTTAGTCTTTGCACAGTTAGTAGTTACTTTGAGTCGGTTTGAGTTGTGGTTAAGAGTTTTGTTTTGAGTTTTGGTTGCGTTGTTGTGTCGTGGTTGAGCTAGTATGTTTTGTTTTGTTTTTGAGTATGGGTTGAACTTCGAGGACAAAATTCTTTTTAAGGAGGAAAGACTGTAATACTACGGGTTTCTATGCTTTTGAGTACTCCATCGGGTGGGGCTTACTCTGTCGAGTAAGTGAGTTTGGATTTCAAAACAGTGTTTAGCTGATGGGTACTCGATCGAGTAAGTGTGGCACTGGATCGAGTAGGGCCCGTAAGGGTCACTCGATCGAGTAAGTCGGTTCTGCGGGTTGTTTTAGCCGGGTTTTGTTAGCAATGCGAGAATGATATATAAGGTATTCCGTCAGTTCCTTTGTCACTTCTTATCTTTTCTATAACTTCTCAAGAGAAAAACAAGTTACGTTACTTTCATCTTCGCGTTCCTATCAAACCCCAAAGGCTAGGGTCGTCGGATCATCGTGTTCTTTACGCCGTAGATTTCGTCGTATCGTGGGTAAGATCCTTGTATAGTTTTTATGCCTTTTCGTTGATTTTGTTTAATACCCTAATTGGGTATTTTGGGGGATTTTGGGAGTATCATGTATATTAGATAATAATGGTATAATTATGTGATTATAGGAGGTGGTTTCGTAGAGGAGCAATATTGAATAGCTGATTTGTGACGATCTGGTGATTTGCTTAATCCAGGTAGGGTTTCCCTACTCGGTTATTGATTGCATAGTTGTTGGTGATCGTTGTGTTTATTGTTGATCTTTAACGTATTGGTATTGTATTGGTGTTGTTGTATAATTAGTGATGTAATTGTTTGTGGTTCGCGAGGCGTGTCCTCAGCTGAGTGGAGTCACTTGCGGGAGTGGCTTCACGCCCTGGATTCGCCCTCTGTGGAATCCCCACAAGAGGGGATGTGCACATTAAGGAACATGGGTTATCGCTCGGAATAGATGAGCGGGGATTTGGAAGTACGGCTGCGGTCCTCCACTGGCGGCGTGGAATATCTGTTGTGATAGGTATTCTGGCAGGACTACACACTTTAATGTGTCGTTAGGTGTGTGTAGTTATGACGGAGTTATGGTGATTTGTGTGTTGTATCTTATGTTTTGTTTTTTGTGTAATCAGTAACTGACCCCGGTTTAAATGTTTTGAAAATTGTGGTGATCCATTCGGGGATGGTGAACAGTTATTGAGCAGGTATGAGATGGCTTGCGCGAGGGATAGCTGGGATGGAGTCATCATGTGTCACCAGAGTATTCCGCTGTGTCTTGAACTTAGATTTCTTTTCAGTTGGTTTGGTTTTGGAACGTTTGTATTTACTTTACAGTTTTGATTTTGGATTTGTAATCACTTAAACTAATTCACTTAATTAAGTACATTTCTTTATGGTCTATTTGATATACATTTCCTCGGTGGTCTGGGTAAGGCACATTGGTGTATGGGGGTGTTACATCAACACCAACCGACAATAATACCAACTACCAATATTTCGTCCCCAATATCCGACCACCGCCACAAACAACACCACCAGCCGCAACAACCAACAACAATCGAAATAAGGAAAAAAAATTGAAAAATATTAGAAAACCAGATCTGGAACGAGGGAGAGGATCGTGGGTGATTGTGGCAGCAGTAGGTGATGTCAGAGGAAGGTGGTGAAGGAGGCTGATTGTGGTGGTGCGGCAGGTGATGTCGCAGGAAGGTGGAGAAGGAGGCTGACTGTGGCGGTGGGGATTTCGTGTGGTGGTGTCGAACGTGGTGTTGGAACTGGCGTGGGCTAGGCAGGGGAGGAAGGGAGGTCGTGGTGGCAGGGGAGGGAAGGAGGACGGACGCGGGAGGAAGGATGAGGAAGGGAGGAAGGACGGCGGGTTGTGGTGGGGTTGGGTGGTGTCGGGTGGAGGGTTTTGGTGGATTTTTTTTTTTTGGTTTTTATTTTTTGATTTGAAGATGAGAGGGAGAGAGCAGGATGTTTTTGTTTCTTTTGCTTATGTTTTATGAGAGAAAATTGAGATAGGAGAATGAGAGAGAATGTGTGATATAGAGAGAGGGGGGAGAAGTATGTGATAATGAGGGATGAGTGGATTAGTGAGGAGCTTAATTGAAATGAGGAGCTAATTAGAGTAGATTGATTTGTGGTCATCCATTAAGATCTAATCTTACCCATCCATTCCATTCATCCAAAGACCCTTAGAAGGACTTAGGGACTTATAAGATGCAAGGGACTTACTAGAACTCCATATATAAAATATATATATATATATATATATATATATATATATATATATATATATAGAGTCAAGATCCGGTGAGAACTCCTAAATATTTGAGGATTGAGGATTTGTGAATACAATATCACAAGTTCTTCAATAAAATATCACGAAAAATCAGACCTTTGTCAAAATTTTTTTTTTTTTTTTGAAAAAAAAAATTTTTTTTTGCACAGGTGTTTTTTTGTGTGAGATTTTATCGAATAACCTGTGATATTTTATTGAAGAAACTCTGATATTGTAACACAATCCTCAATCCTCAAAAAGATAGTGTATCCTCACATGATCCCATTCCTATATATATATATATATATATATATATATATATATATATATATATATATATATATATACAAAAATGATGAAATATAGATCGAGTAGGTAAATCCTTACCTACTAAGCAAATACTCCGGCTCAGTCAAGCAATCAACAATAATGGCTATAAAGGCTTCTCTACGAATCTCTCACCTAAATTGTATAAAGGAAAATAACAATAATATATAATTAACAACGCAACTTTACAATTACGAAGACGAATCAACTAGCCAACCCTCAACCCCACCCCAAGTCACGGTTTCCACGGCTGAACTCCATGTCTTCCCTCTATAATTAGGGTTACGACATATCTCGTGTCACCTAGGTTTGGGTGCCACAACACACGCGTAAGCAAGCGATCATTACAATTTAATTACTCAAATTCCTAAAATCCGACTTAGGGCACCATCAATTATGGTTATGGGGATTATGGCACGATTTATGCAACAACTATGAGTCACCCTATGATAATCAATTGATTAAAACTGATAGTTAGACAACTTCCAATGATTAACAAAGAATTGTGAGACGGAATTATGAACAATGCGCGCTCCTTCCCCTTCTTGTCTCTCATGGTCAAACGGTTTGTGTGTGTGTGTGTGTTTTTGAATTGCAAAAGTGTATTATGATGATGGGGGTTGGGTATGTATAGGCTAGATAAAATAATAAAGTAATTAGGGATTTAATAAAAACCAATCTCAGCCCCTCTAGCGCCCAGGTCGACCGACCCACCACCCAAGTTGACCCACCCAAGCTCGACAATTACCCAAATGATGACCCAACATTACCAATGCATGATCGATTAAACCAAAAGCTATAAAATGCAAATGTTATATAAAAATCATGGGTATTACAATGACAACTAGCTTGCCTTTACATAATCTATAAATATAATAAAGAGGCTAGACAAAGCACCAAACTTCACCATTCCCCTTTCTAATAGCATTTTAACAAGCCATGTCATCAGCATTATTAGTTAAAAAAGAAAAAAGAAAAAAAGGTTGAATAAATGTGAAGCATTAAATACAAAATTAGAACATAAAATAAAATTGTATATATTTTTTAAACTAATAAAAAATTGTGTTTATTTTTTAAGCTAATTAAACATCAAAGTAAATGGCAATTTGAAATTTTGGGGGATTTAAAATTTGGATAAAATTTACAACAAATAAAAATAAAATTATGCCACTTAAATTTTTACATTATTTGTAAATATTATCTCCTCTTTTGATATGTATGTATGTACCTCGTCAATTTCATTGAGTTAGGTACATAGATAGAGCTTAAAAAGTAATGTCTTAAACATTTTATTTAATGTAGCGTCTTTAAATGTTATATACCGTAGCAAAATAATACTCCCTCCGTCTTAACTGTTTCTTTACGTTTGCTTTTTCACATTAAGTCAAGCGCATTTTACACCATCAATATCTTTCATTTGACATTGATAAAATTATAAAATTTGATATTCTTAATGTATTTACAAAGATGAATCATACAAGATCTCACATGACTATATTTTCTCTTATAGATTGTCGAGAATATTAAAGATTCTTTTTTAGTTGTGAATAGTGTCCAAAAGCAAATGCAAAGAATTTGTTGCGATGGAGGGAGTATATAATACTGCAAGTGCATAATATATAAGCGTCCTATGTAAACTATTTTAAAGTCACGTTATCAAACAATTCATATAAAATGTATTGCTATAAGGGAAAAAAAATTAAAGCCAACTAAATCAAGTGTTACGATAAGTGAAAACAAATAAACGCAACAAAAAAGCTACATAAAAAACGTACTGTAGTGAGAGAAATAAGATAAAATGAAAAATAGAGAGAATCAAATAAATCGCACATTATATATAGATTCAAAAATAATAAAAAACACTTTACTCCACCACCAACCTATCAACCCCTTCCAAGTCCCACCACCAACATCACTTGCGCGTCTCAGCGACTTGGTCAACACAAAACCCCTTTTGCCCACTGCTCACCACCATTCACGTCCTTTCGAGCGAGACTTTTTTATGTCTGACTATAACATGGCCACTGCCAACCAAATCAAACCCTAAATAAAACGAAAAAAATACTTGAAAGGAGAAAAGAGAAACATTAACTTTGATTAATAATTTTTAATAAATGGATCAATTATATGTTCTACATTCAAATTAGAATACATAATTAATGGAAATTAGTTAATAGGTTTGATTGGTAATATTGTTAAAATTTTAGGAAATTAAGTTTATCATTTTTTTAAGTTACGGGTATGCAAACGAAAAGGTGTTTTACAAATTAAATACATTATGTTAGTTAACATGAATATTGATCATAATATTCTCAAATTTATTTAACTACAGTTTTAAAATTATGCCATTAGATTTTTTTTATACAAACACATACATTCATACTATACTATGCAAGAAAACATAGGCCGACGATGAAATGAACTATGCGGGTATCCGATATTTAACTAGCACAGTAAACAATGTTCAATTAAGTAGTTTAAAGTTATGTACATTGTATGATACCACATCTAATAAGACATGGTAAAATCAACTCGAGCTAATTGACCCGGCTCGAAAAATCTATCCCTAGACACGTAATTAACCAGCACTACAACACATGTATGTGACTTAAAACCTGAACCGGCCTAAACGTGGTATGAGCTTTGTTGACCCGTAATTAACCCGACTCGAAATGAACCGATCAGAAACCACCTAACTCAAAAATAACGCGACAAAACATAACTCTAATTGACATAAAATAACTTGAAATGACTAATATGAAAACACACTTAATATTATTTAACCTAAAATACAGAATCAATTATTATAATTAACCTATAAATATTTAGTAACCTTAAATGTACTTTTTCTCTACTAATCATTGACTTGAAAATGACATGACCAACAACCCAAAACAAACCCGAAACTCGAAGTGACCCCACTTGACGGGAACTAACCCAAAAATGTGACACACCCTAACTGACCAGACCTGATCAGATTCGACTTACCCGTTGCTAAGTATATATCTAATTACCCGTATAATATCTTATTTTATGCAAACTTGAATATGAAGTTGTTTTGCTTCTCACAAAACACATGAAGTATAATTTTTATGCAATATTTTTGCGGACCAGTGTATGCAATACGCGAGAGATGTCAACAAGTTACAAACTAATGAGGTCACGTTTATGCATAAACTTATATAATTAATCTGAAATGAACCCGTGATTTTTACGGGTATAAAAACTAGTTATGAATAAAACAACTAAACTACTGAAAATAAAATAAAGTTGTTGCCGGGCTTTTGTCTGATAGTTCAGGCAATTAAGAGGAACAATTTGTCTCCCTTGTGACGGATGATATCCGTCACAAGTTGAAGACGGGCCGAATCAATACCACATTAGCTCATATGGATAGTAGTGGGCTAGTTGTTGGTATTATTATATGATAAAGGTGATTTGATACAAACAATAAAAAATATAAAAAAAAAAAAAGAGGAAACTCCCAAAGTTTCTGTTGTTTTCAATATTTGTAAAGTGCTTTATCGACTTTACAACACAAACCTCACATGCATCATCATCTCTCTAGAGAAATCCGTCAAACAACATTTACAGTCTACCTTACCTCTCATTAGAAATTCTCAAAAACAAGATTTTCATCTCTTACCTTCCGTCATCATCTTCATCTTCTACCTTTCGTCATCATCATCATTCTTCAACACCAGTAAAGAGAAGGAAAAAAATAAAACAAAAAAAAAGGCATAAATATGAATCAATCAATAAAGAGAAGGAAATACTCACAATTTGATCGGAGCTGGTACCATGGAATCCGGTTAAGATCCGATGGAGCTCCTTCATCAGTCACCTTATAGCCAATCCCGAGGTACAACGATGCAACCCGCGCTGATTTTATCCTGTATCAGGTGCCAAAGGATTAATTAATGTGAAAATTAGGTTTTACGAATCTTGATTTTTTTTTTTTGTGATCTAATTTGTGTTCGTGTTGATCTTGTTGTTCGTATTAATTAATATCAAAATTAGGTTTTCGTAGTAATTGTTGTTGTGATCTGATTTTACGAATCTTGATCTAATCTGATTTGTTTTCGTATAAATTAATGTCAAAATTAGGTTTTGTCGAAGGTTGTGATGACGAAAATAGAGAAAAATGTGATTTTAATGTTTATCTCGCAATTTATCTTAAAATATCAATTTTATTTTCATGAAAGAAGAAATGCTTGACTCTGTCGTTAAAGATGGTAGATGTTGCTGGCAAAAACAAGAAGAGCAAGAAACGACATGCGCGGAAGACGGTACGACTGTAATCTGAAATATATTTGCAATAATCTGAAAACGAAAATGTTACCACCTTTATGTTGATAATGTGACTACATTAGGTGATAAATATACCTATGTTTGAGTGTGGTGCTATTTATATTTATGTCTGTTTGGGTTTAATATGGATCTTACCATGTTAACATATATGTGTAAACATAGTGACATATGTGTTAGTATTGAAATGTGACCACCTTAGCGAGAAATGTACCTATGTTTAAGAGTGTTGCACATTATAGTTATGTTTGTTTGGTTTAAAATGAATCTTAACATGTTAACATAAATGAGCAGACATAGTAACATACGTGGTAGTGTTCAAAATGTGACCACCTGAATTGAGAAATGTACTTATGTTTGAGTATGTTGAACATTACAAAAAATGTTTGATTGGGTTTAAAATGAACCTTAACATGTTCACATAAATGAGTAAACATGGTGACATATGTGTTAATGTTGAAAATGTGACTACCTTAACTAGAAATGTACCTATATTTGAGTGTATTTCACATTATATTTATGTTTTTTTTTGGTATAAAATGAAGCTTAACATGTTAACATATATAAATAAACATGGTGACATATGATTTGTGTTAAAAATATTACCACCTTTATATCGAAATGTAACCCTGTTTGAAATGTTGTCTATTTGATAGAATGCGTGAATTAATGTTATGATGATAACATCTATGAATAAGCATGGTGACATATGAAAATATTATCACCTTAGTTGTGAAATGTAACTGTTAAACTAGTTGTTTGGTTTTACCTCAAAACTTCTTAAAATGAAAACTTATGAGTAAAAATGGTGACATAGGGGTTTCTATAGCAATGTTATCACCTTAGACTGAAATGTAACCATTACACAATATGTCGGTTTGAGTGTTGAATGTTTGGCTTGGTGTTGATCAAGGATCCTTAACATGTGCACACAATAGACTAAAGATAGTCACAAATAGGTGCTTGTTAATAATGTGATCACCTTATTAGAGATATGTACTTACATTTGATTGTTATGTGCTGAAGTTAACATGATAACATCTATGCTTAACACATGGTAACATATGTTAACATCTTTAAATGTGACCATTTTGTTTAGAAAATGTACCATTTTTATAAGTGAACTTATTATTAGAGAAATGTATCTATGTTTGAGTGACATATGTTTAGGAAATGTATCAGTTTGTTGAACCACTTAGCAAATCTTATATCCTTAGCTTAACCTGATAACATATATGCATGACACATGGGGACATGTGTTAGTATTTCAAGTGTTACCTCCTTAGTTGAGAAATGTCCCTATGTTGGATTGTATTGCCATAATAGAAGACGAAATGTTAACACGTTACCATTAAAGGTAAGTATGGTGACATATATTTTAGTGTTAAAATGTGACCATCTTAGCTGTGATATGTACCTGTGTTTGAGTATGTTGAACATTATAGTAGTGTAATCAGCTTAGCTTAATATGGTTACATCTACGATTAACACATGATGACATATTAGTTAGTAGTGAAAATGTTATCATCTTATTCGTAAATGTAGCTCTCTTAGGATGTGGTTGATTATATGTGACATCATCTAAAAATGGTAACAATTATGGTATAACTGGTGACATGACTGTTTTTGTATAGCAATGTTATAATCTTAATCTAAAATGTGAGCATATGTCAAAAATTTTCATACTCATGTCGCACAGATTCATGTGCAACCAGAGGCGCTACAAGTGGAGAAGACAAAGGCAACTGTTGCCTGTCCTCCAAAGCCACCCAAGAAGAAATGAAGAAGGGACATGGCCCATTGTTGTAACCGTCGGTTTGTAATAATAAAGACTTAGTACTTGGTGGTTTGATTAATGATGTGTTCTTTTAGTTCACACTTTTTAGTCCCTCATGATGTTAGGGATATGAAACACTCTATGTTTTATAACCACCGCCTTATGATGAAATGTGGACCTTTTTCTTCTGAACAATTTTAAGCGTCCGCATGAATGTTGTGACATATGTACATCACATGGTCACATTATTACTAGTCAATTAGTTAAATTTCCCAACCAAAGTGGTCGCATTTTAAAGATGTTAACTTGTCACCATGTTATCAAGCATAAATGTTATCATGTTAAGTTCAGGTCAGAACACTCAAACATATGTACATATCTCGATAAGGAGTTCACATTTTCAAGAATCACATATATGTCACCATGTTTAGTCTATTATGTTATCATGTTAATGATCATTTTGAACACCAAAAAATATGACATTGGTACATTCCTCAAACAGAACAGATACATATCTTTGATAAGGTGGTGACATTTTCAACAATCATATATATGTCACCATTTTACATGTTTAGTTTATTATGTTAACATGTTAGGAATAATTTAAAACATAACATCGGTACATTCCTTAACTAAGGTTGTCACCTTTACAACACTAACATATATCTCATCATGTTTACTAATATATGTTATCCAAACAAACATTTTTATAATTTTTTAAAAAAATCAACACTACACCATTTCTCGGTAAAATGGTCACATATTCAAAACTAATACATATATCACAATGTTTGCACATATACGTTGAGTTATTTGTTGAATAAGTTTTGGAACGACCGATCACCCTTCAATTTCCCAAAGTGAGAGATGGCATTTTGTTGAATGTGCAACTGATATGGACGATGTCTCGTTGCTGGAAAAATCTGTCAGCATTTACCATTATTAGCATTAAAACATATGCTAAATGATTACAATTGAAAAATATTAAAATGGGAACATTTATGAACTCATATGTGAACATATATGGAAGAGGATACCATATATGATAAAATATGAACATTTATGAATTCAGTACAGACTTTTACACATTTCACACCAGCAGTTGCCTTTGTCTTCTCCACTTGTAGCGGCTCTGGTTGCACAAGAATCTCTGCGGGATGAGTAACACATGTACATTTCTCAACTAAGCACGTCATGTGACACCCCTCGGTGAGGTAACGAAAATAACTAGTAAAACGTAGCGGAAACACGGGGTTTTTAAAACTTTTAAGGCTTCTGTTGAAGTCCAACGCGAGGTATCACCAACACAATAGATAAGTTTAGTTAGTTAAATTTAAGTTTACAGACACAAGTCTAATTATTGGCGAAACGATATCCCACGAATTAACATAAGTTTAAAAGTAGGTGAGTCTATTAAAGTGATAACTAAATAAGGTCAGGGTAAGAACTCGCTAGCTCACACGGTCTTCCCCACTTAAGCTTCATCACCAACTTGTCATTCATAATAAATATGAAAGCCACAGTCAGTGGGGAGTAACTCAGGATTCTCCCAGCCACAATATGTCAAAATATAAATAATTAGGAATTTAATTAAACAGACAAGCATAAGAATGAATACTTACGGTAACAAGAAAATCATGATTAGTAGGCATAGTGAAATAAGAATAAGGGTGCACATATGAGAGAGGAATCATTAAGTCAAACGGTCACTGATTGACTCGACACAAATGTAAGACAAGTTACAAAGTATGGACACACAAGACATCCAACCTAGACTACAACCTCCTGGTAGGACGACGATCATAATACGGTCCTAGTCTAAACCTGGCCAGACTCTCGGGATGGACGACACCAGATTCGACATGCGGTGACCCATCCCCATCCAAGACTCGAAACATGGTACACCTAACGCTGCCCGAAAGTCGAGTAACGCCAAATCGGAACCTTGTCACCTAACCGTGACCCCCGGTCCGAAGAGGCGGAAGGAACAATAGCCCAAACCGGAAACATGGCACCTAACCGTAACCAATGGTCCGCAAGTCTAAAATAAGGAATGTCAAGTCGTCACACAATGTAAGTCATCATACTTGGATCACAAACAAGAGTAACCATAATGGCATGATCATCACGTAAACATGTCCTAAATTGATCACTTATTAATCATGGAAAAGATACATGCGTAAATCATTGGTTAATATAAGTTATAGGTGAATCAAAACAATCAGAGGGGTCTCAGCCGGTTGTGGACTGGCGGCCGGTCCACCGGCTGGGACTCCAGGCAAACATGGATTTTCAATAAAACTTTTAGGGGGTTCCCAGCCGGTCCAGAGCCGGCGGCCGGTCGGCCGGCTGGGATCCACGATTAAATTTTGAAAAGTGAAACAACTTACAGGGGGTTCCCAACCGGTCCAGAACCGGCGGCCGGTCGGCCGGCTGAGAGCCGCTGTACGCGTGAATCGCCAAAATCATTTCTCGAACAATTTACAAACAACCACAAATCGTCCCACGATAATTATTTACCTGTCCTAACATGATTCTAACCGAGAAAAACAACATAATTGAGACAGAAATTCAACCAATACGGATCAAAGACAATAAAGATTGGAACTTTTCATCAAACATCTGAGAATGTCATACAAGTATTCTAATCAACATCAATTCACCACAAGTCATGAAAGACAACAAATTTAACAATCATATGAGTCTAATACTACACAAATCACACAATTTTAACATAAAAGTCGAGTAACCCATCACCGTTACCTTTTTGCACTTCAATCTTCTATTGAGTCGTCAATGATGTAGCTATCCTTCTCCGGGTTGTCCAAATTTTCCTTTAGAAAGAAGGGAAATGACAAAAGGAAGAGAATGGCGCGAAAAGGAGCGAGTTTGGTGAAGAATTGAGTGAGATATGGTGATTTTAGGGTTAAAAAAAGATTGTTCAACAATGGTGATATGTTTGTTGGGGAATTTCAGAAATTATAAGTGAGGGAGATGAAGTTGTGAGGGTTTAGTTGGGGTTTTGTGTAGAGAAAAGAGGAGGAAAAGGCCAATGAGTCAAGATAAGCCCAATAACTCGAAATTGAGTCGGTTTCTACTAGAACTTTCGTCTCAAATCTACTATAACCCGAGACGGAGAATATTATTATTAAAATCTACACTATTATTACCGTTATGCGACAACGGCGATATTTTATAAAAATAAGTTTTAAATTATAAATATTAAATAAAAATTGCTTAAAAATTATTTAAAATATAAGAAAGGCGCGGGGTGTTACAATCATCCCTCCTTTTAAAAAGTTTCGCCCTCGAAACTTGAAACGAAAGGCATTACCTTAAGTTAACAAACTAGGGTACTTGACACGCATGGAAGTCTCGGGCTCCCAAGTCTCTTCTTCTACATCATCACACTTCCACAAAACCTTCACCAAGGGCACCACTTTGCTCCTTAGCTTCTTCTCCTTCTTATCCAAGATACGAATCGGTCTCTCCTCGAAAGAAAGACTAGGGTCAAGCTCGGGAATCTCATTTTGCAACACATGACTAGGGTCGCTAATGTATTTCCTAAATTGAGACACATGGAAAACATCATGAACTTTACCCAAACTCGGTGGTAAATCCAATTTGTAAGCCACGGCACCAATCCTTTTTACCACTTCATAAGGTCCAATGTACTTCGGACTCAACTTCCCTTTAAGTCCAAACCTCTTTACTCCTTTCATCGGGGACACTTTCAAGAACACCTTATCTCCAACTTCAAACTCCAAGGGCCGATGGCGAACATCGGCATAAGATTTCTTTCGATCTTGGGCGGCTTTCATTCTTTCACGGATGAGCTTCACTTGATCAATTGTTTCGGCTAACTTATCGGGTCCTAGATCACGAACATCACTTGCTTTATCCCAACAAATCGGACTACGGCATTTCCTTCCATAAAGGGCTTCATAAGGGGCCATCTTGATAGAAGCATGATAACTATTGTTGTAAGAAAATTCCACCAAAGGTAAGCTCTTCTCCCAACTAGAATGAAAATCAAAGGCACAAGCATGCAACAAGTCTTCTAGAGTTTGAATCGTCATCTCGAATTATCCATCGGTAGCGGCATGGAAAGCGGTACTCATCAACAACTTACTACTCATAGCATCTTGCAAAGCTTTCCAAAATCTTGAACAAAAACGCTGGTCATGATCCGACACGATCTCCTTAGGGACACCATGGTAACGAACGATTTCTTCAACATAAGCGCTAGCAAGTCGGTCTAAACTCAAAGTCTCTTTGATAGGGATGAACCTAGCACACTTGGTCAACCTGTCTATAACTACCCATACGGCATCCTTTCCACCAACGGTCTTATGCAAAGCCATCACAAAATCCATGGAAATGGACTCCCACTTCCATAAAGAAACATCCAACGGTTGTAGCAAACCACCGGGTCTCTTATGCTCAATCTTCACTTGTTGACAAGTAAGACACCTTCCAACATATGACACAATGTCATTCTTCATGTTAGGCCACCAAAACTGAAGCTTCAAATCTTTATACATCTTGTCTCCTCCGGGATGAATCGAATAAGGGGATAAATGAGCTTCGTCTAGAACTCTCTTCCTCAAATCAACGACATCGGGCACATACATGCGTCCTCAGTAATGAAGGTAACCTCTAACATCAGTCTCACAATCCTTTGCTTTCCTTCTAGAAGCTTGGCTTGAAACCTTTTAAAGGTAGCATCGTTCACAAGGCTATCAAGGATCTCACGGTGAAGAACGGGCTCGGCAACCATAGCACCAAGGTAATCAAAACCACTCTCCACAAGTTGCAAACTCAACTTACGAAACTCGGCACAAAGGTCATTGGGGAGCACACGGATGGCACTTAAGGAATGAGTCGGCTTCCTACTAAGGGCTCGGCAACCATATTTGCCTTTCCTTCATGATACAACAACTCTACGTCGTAATCATTTACCAACTTCAACCATCGTCGTTGTCTCATATTCAAATCTTTTTGGGTGAATATGTACCTCAAACTCTTATGATCGGTGTAGATACGGCAATGAACTCCAATGAGATAGTGTCTCCACATCTTCAAAGTATAAACGACGGCGGCTAACTCCAAATCATGAGTGGGATAGTTCACCTCATGGACTCTTAATTGTCGCGAAGCATAGGCAATAACCCTTTTATTCTGCATGAGAACACAACCCAAACCCATCTTAGAGGCGTCACAAAACACATCAAAATCAACTCCATCCTCGGGCAAGGTCAACACAGGGGCGGTAGTCAGCCTCTTCTTCAACTCTTGGAATGAACCTTCATAAGCTTCGGTCCAAACAAACTTGGTCTCCTTCTTCAAAAGTTGAGTCATCGGTCTAGCAATCTTGGAAAAATCCTTCACAAAGCGACGGTAGTAACCCGCCAAACCCAAGAAACTACGGATTTCACCAACATCGGTTGGGCTCTTCCACTCGATCACGGCTTCGATCTTCGTAGGATCTACCATGTCACCATCCTTAGATATAACATGGCCTAGAAAAGACACCTTAGCCAACCAAAATTTGCACTTGGAGAATTTGGCAAACCACTTCTGACGACGGAGGATCTCCAAAATGATACGGAGATGATCGGCATGCTCTTCTTCGGACTTGGAGTAGATAAGGATATCTTCAATGAAGACCACAACGCACTTGTCTAAGAACTCACTAAAGGTCCGGGTCATTTGGTCCATGAAGATAGAAGGGGCATTGGTTAAACAAAAGGGCACACCTTAAACTCGAAATGTCCATATCTCGTGCTAAAGGCGGTCTTAGGGATATCGGACTCACGAACGGGGATTTGATGATAACCGGATCTCAAATCAATCTTGGAAAAAGTAGAAGCACCTTTGAGTTTATCGAACAAATCTTCAATTCTTGGTAGAGGATATTTGTTCTCGATGGTAACACGGTTAAACTCGCGGTAGTCAATGCAAAGTCTCATGGATCCATCTTTCTTCTTCACAAAGAGGATGGGAGCACCCCAAGGCGAGGCACTAGGTCTAATGAATCCTTTCTCAATCATCTCATCAAGTTGCTTTATCAACTCCTTCAACTCGGTTGGCGACATACGGTACGGGGCTTTAGCAATCGGACCGGTTCCAGGTACAAGGTCGATAGAGAACTCAATATCACGCTCGGGAGGAATTCCGGGCAATTCCTCGGGAAAGACATCAGCAAACTCACAAACCACGGGCACTACTTCGATCTTTGGTAAGGAAGGGGAGGTAGAAGTCACCACACATAGAAAGATTTGATAACCTTTCCCCTTCAAGCTCATCAACTTCAAAGCGGAAATGTAACACCCCGTATTTTATAATAATATTTTATTATAAAAGTATTTTATTAAATTAATTATTTCGAGATTTAATAATGTATTTTGAATATTCATATTTATCGTCTTCGTTCTCTATTTTATTATTTCACGTTTTGGACTACATTTAATTGGGTTAAAATGTCCGTGCACAATTTTATTATTTTAATTTAATAACTACTTTTCTATTATAAGGTCTCCTTGCGTTTTAATATGGTCCAATCCGATTTGTAATCAGATAGTCCATTGTATGAGCTAATGGACCCAAAGCCCATTAGTTAATCTCCTTATAAATAGAATTAACCTAGCAAGAAACTAGGTCAATCCTTTTGTTTTCACGTCAAACCTGCCGCGGACGCCTCTCCTCTCTTTCCCTCTCTTTTGTTCTTCTTTTCTCCCTTTGACTCAATTGTTGAATATCTTTCCTTCTTTCAAACTCATACACAAATTATATTTTCATAATCCTTGCTCTTACCTTTACAATAATTTCTTCTCCAAATATTTTTATGGGGATTATTTGTATGAACCTTTATACCTACCTTTAAGGTCTCTTATTTTAATGGGTAAAGAAGAAAAAGAGTGTTTTATGGTGCTTTCAATGATTTGGATGCGGGTATTCTTTAAAGTTGATTTTTGGGACGTGGACACGTGTTGGAGACAAGGATTCGATGGTCGTGTCTTTCATGGAGTTTTCATTCTTATTTCGCATCATTAATTGCTAAAAAGGTAACTAGGTGTTTTCTTTTAATTGTGTTTATGCCAATTGATGTAATTAATGTGATTTAATGATTGATTTGTATGATTGGTACATGTTTGATTGTTTATTATCATGTTAATTATGTTTTCTCATGTTTGTATATGTTTCAATGCATTAATTATATGTCATATGTTGCTTATATGTTTATTATGGGTGTCATGAGCGTAATTAGGGTTTCCGAATCAAACCCTAGTGGCGGCATGATAGGCGACCAAGAGTTCTCTCCAATGTTATAGCTAAAGCTAGTATAACCTTGATGATGATTCATGTGTTATGGCTAAAGTTAGTACAACTTTGGGTAGTTACTCTAGTTATGGCTGGAGCTACTATAACATTGAAGTACGAGTTAAGGTTATAGCTGGAACTAACATACCCTGAGATTTATGGCTCAAGGTTATGGTTGGAACTAGTATAACTTTGAGTTTCGTGTCAAGGTTATAGTTAAGGTAAGTATAACTTCAAGTCGTATATGTTGAAGTTATTGTCGAGGTTACTATAACCTCGCATCCAGAGTCCATGTTATGGTTAGGGTTACTATAACATTGAATGGTTAATGTTAAAAGTTTTAGCTAGAGTACTATAACATTGAATGGTTGCATATATCGTTTATTACTCTTGTTCATATAATCGTAGGATGGTTAGCTATATTATTCTATGATTTGATAGTGGTGTTATTCACATGTATGTATGGTCAGTTATACTGTGCATTGTTTATGGGCTAGTTGTATAGATGACGTGAGATATCAGTTACATACCGATCGGAATGAGCAAACGCTACCCCTTGTGGGACTTGCCGTAGGTCTATGTTTGGGATTGGCTAGAGGCAGTTGTTATACGCTCTGGTCCCCGTGTGTCGTTCGATATATAGTTATTGCACCGAGAGTCTGGCCAGGTCTTAGGCATATAGGCAGTTGATATACGCTATACATAGTACCGTGGATGCAGTTGTTATACGATCCACACCGATGGAGGCAGTTGTTATATGCTCCGTCCGTTCAGAGGCAGTTGTTATACGCTCTGACAGTTAGAGGCAGTTGTTATACGCTCTAACGGCGTTCGTTCTATACACTATGCTTGGGTAAGTGGAGGAAGTTGTTATACGCTCCGTGATTGGTTATTTGGTTCTTTCGTTGTTGATTTCTTATGGTTAGCAATGTCGTACGTTGTGTTTATATCTTCGTGTATTGTTGATTAATGATAAGTTGTTGTCGAGTCTTCATGAGTATAGATGGTCTCACATGTTTACTAGTTTTGCATTTCAATTGTTAATGATTGTTAGTTATATTCAATTGTTGTAAACGTGACTGGGAGAGCATCTAGTTACTCCCGACTGATTGTCGACCCCCATTCTCAGGTTGTTCAGATGTTTGCTGTCTGGTTGATGCTTGCTTGAAAAATGTGCGAAGCGAGCTTAATAATAAAATAGGAGTTTGCTTTTTAGTTTTAAGAACCTTTTGAATAATGTATTAGTTGTTTTGGATTTAGTAGCGAACCGGATTGGTCAGGTGTTTCCGCCACCTTGACCCTTTTATCAGTATCGTACTCTGATATTTACTTTATATAAGTTTTTCCTTTGTTTTATAATCCGGGTTGTTACAGTTGGTATCAGAGCGAACACGCTCCCAACTCTCGCGTAGTTGATGATTAAAATAATTTGACTTAGTAAATGAGTGAGAGTAAATGGGGTAGAAACAATTAAGGACTTGTTTGTTTTTGTCATAATGTTTCTTATCGTTATTAATTTTATTACATGTGTTGTCAGTCATGTACTTGTTTGATTATGTGTTGACGTTTCGTATAAATTATTAATTGTGTTACATGTGTTGCTTATGCACGTATTTGTTATGACCTAACGTTTGGCATCTTTATTAGTTGAATTATATGTATTGTTCATGTACTTACTTTTATTGCCTTAATGTTTCGCATCGTTATTAATTGTATTGCATGTTTTGCTCATGCACTTGTTTATTTATGCCTTAATGTTTCAGATCGTTATCAATTGTTTTACATGAGTTATTTTTGTACTTGCTTTTCATTCCTTAATACTTTGTATTGTTATTAATTGTATAAATGTTTTGTTCATGTATTGGCTTGTTTATGTCTTATTATTTATATCTATTAATTGTATTTAATGCATGTTCACGTATGACTTTTCCAAGCATACTTTGTTGATTTGAAAGATGGTCGATTTTGAAAATGTCATTTGCATGTTACTTGTCATGCATTTTGATTATTTGACGGTCAAAACTTTTAATCCTTGATAACCCGAGCTTTACTCTTATCGTACTTTCATCCTTTTGGATTATTTGGTGGTGTTGTCCTTGTTTGAGGTGATTTCGAGGTTGATCTTCGTGTGGTTTCTTGAGGCTTCAAGTTAGGATTGATTGGCAAGTTGGGATGTTCAAGTATGAAATAAAGGAACGTTTATTGTTATGAGTTTGGTAACGAAGAAGTTTACTTTGGGGATTAGAGGTTGTTGAGATGAAGTTTACTTTGGGAATAATGGCTGTTAAGATAAATTCTTATTTGGGATTATAAGTGTTAAGTTCTTTTATGTATTTGAGGAAAACATATCGATGATAGAGGGTGATGATGGAGGGTGATTATTTGTGGCATAAGATGTATGATTGTGGTTTCATAGTTTTATAAGAAGCGAGAGACATAATGAGTAGATTCATCTTATGGTCTTATTTGGGAATATCGTGGCTTATGCTTTTAATGGTTGGAATTATTGGATTTTGGCCTGAGTTAAGGAAAAAGTTATGCGAGTTATTTAAGGATCGAGAGTAGAATAATAGAAATGAATTGAGAGTTTTCGTGGAGTTATGATTGGGCACGTTGGGAATTTTGAGACTATGCTCGTCTTTAATTGGGATACCATATTTGAGGAGTAAGAATCATTAGTGGCTATGAGCGAGTTGTAAAAGATTTTATGATTTATCTGTGGAGGAGTTATTTACTGAGCGAACCTTTTAAAGGATTGGTTGAAAGAGATGAATTATAATTTATGGACTAGTGAGATGTTAATGTTGAAGTGTTCTAACGTTGACTTAGTGATCAAACATGTTGACGATGATTATAATGTATCGCGGTTTTCATCTTTTGAGGATTATAGAAATTGGTATGGATTGATTCATTTAATGTGATTAGATGGTGTTCTTGAGAGTGGAAGGACTTGAGAGTTGATGGTCGTGAGAGTTTATGTTCCTGAGAGTGATAATCCGAGGAATGTAGTGATTGTAAAGGGACAGTTATATAGAGATTTGTTGGTCCCGAGGTATTATGGAGATATGATGAAAGGATGTTTCGAGATGGAGTTACCTTAAATGATGATTGTACGATATTCGTAAGACCCTGGTTATCTGCTTTATTTATTTTATCTTAAGGTATCGTCTTCAGATAGATAAACTAATTTTTGGAGTCGTCTATTTTTTGTGGGGTAATATCCGTATAAGACCCTTTAAATTTAAGGATTATAACGTAAATTTAACATGTGAAATATAGTCATAAACGAAAAAAACAATGAAAAACGGTAAAGATTAAGAATCAACCTCGGGTCCTTTGATGCGCGGCGTAAAGAACAGAAATCAACAGAGATTTCCTCCTAATCGTTGCACCCAAGACCGTCTGAGACTATGCCCTTGTGCTAGAAATGCTCTCTAATTGACTTGCAATATCGAGAGAGCTATTGTGAGGTTATTCGATGTGAGATCGAGGTTTTTCAGAGAAAATTGCTCTTCAAAACCCTAATTTTCATGTAAAATGAAATGCTTAGGTCAAAAGGAGAGGGAGCCTCTCCTTTTGTTGTCACGGTCCGCGGGTCATAAGGGGAGGGAGTGGGCTTTCCACTTTCTCCTCATTTTTAACTTGTGGTCCGATCAATTCCGCTAAAATGTATATGACGGGTTTTATTATAAACTGTCATCGGTTATCGGTTGTTAATACATCGACTAATAACACGGATTAGTTGAAATATTAATACATGTCCGACAAAGACAATATTGTATAATTAATTCAATATACATTAATTAAATATAAATCGTTTATATTCAATTTACGAATTAACTACTTAATTCGCCTTAGCCCATTTTATTTAATCCGTATTAAATAAAATATCTCAACATCACGTTTTGACTAATTACTAGTCAATAACTCGGACTAACTGGTTAGTCAAAATTGGCATCAACATGACTGTATTTTCATACTGTCACATCTCTCAAACGTATCCTATAGGTGTGACTTTTAGGGACCAGTTGATCACCGCCATCTGTATGACAATAACGTCAAACTTATCTAGCAAGCCAACCGTTATTTATAAACGTGGATCAACTGATAATAATACCAAAAGTATGCCCTTTGATCCTTTTAGAGATTTATAAGTCCTTGCACTAACTGTTAAGGACACCAACCCCAACAAGCTCCCACTTGTCCGTACAAGTGTATGTGCAATGACGTAATCCGCACTAACTGGAGGACACAAGCTCCAACAAACTCCCACTTGTCCGTACAAGTGTATGTGCGATAACCGATTCTCATATTCATTTAAAAATTTCTCCCACTCAATGTAAAACAATTTGCAGATCCGGATCCGCAAAGGTCGTATTTTACAATCGATCGTATCTTGAGTGGTTTCCCGACTAGAGAGTAACTTAAGCGATAAAACGAATCCGTATCCGAGCATGGCCATGCATTTCGATTCTGACTCCTTGAGTGGCCCCGAGAAATATCGAGTACACGATAAAGGCTGAATATTTCCTTCAACTCGACTCCTTCCGATCTCAAAGACAAAGCATGAAATGACCGAGAAAAAATCTACTTGGCCCCCTGTTACGGATGACCGTGAGAAAGAAACCAAAGTCACCCAAAATCGGCCTTAGTCTCAAGAGACAGTCGATAGTCAAAAGAATCGACTCTTAGGATCACCATGGAGGTCCTATCCACGACCGGGCACCGAATGTTATAAAACATTTAGGACTCCACGTCGATGTCACAATTGTGTCCTATGAAATATCCGTATAAATCGCCTCTGTGATTGGTCAGTCAACCGGTTGACTTATGGCTCGTTGAACCCACCATCAACCAACGTCACAAAATAATTGCCAGAGTTATCAGCTCATGTGGGCAATTAAGGACTAAAAATATAATGTTTGTTCAGTTCACTTTGTGGTGTTCAAAATTGTCGTACAATTCTACATGAAAAACAAAATATATAAATATCAAAACGATGATGTCGTATAGAGTACATAAGGGAATGAATCTAATCCATAAAAGAGTACTACAACTTAGGAACACGTTTAATTCCCATGGAATTAACGTGCCCTTCATGCTTATCTTGTCGTAATGGTTTAGTGAAAGGATCTGCTATATTATCATCTGTAGCAATCTTTTCTATCACTACTTCCTTTTGCTCCACGTAATCTCGGATTAGATGAGCTTTCCGTTGTACATGTCTAGACTTGTTGCTAGACTTTGGCTCCTTAGCTTGGAAGATGGCACCACTATTGTCGCAATAGATGGTGATCGGGTCATTCGAACTAGGCACTACGAGATAGTCCATGTAAGAATTGACGCATCCATATCGCTTCCTTTGTAGCTTCGGACGCGGCATAGTACTCGGACTCAGTCGTAGAATCTGTAATAGATTTGTTTGGAACTCTTCCGGTGATGCAGCGCCATTAAGAGTAAATATGAATCCGGATCGAGATTTCGAGTCATCTCGATCCGTTTGGAAGCTAGCATCTGCAGAATCGGTTGCGCATAGCTTTTGAGGGCCTCCATAAGTCAATGCCCAATCTTTAATCCTCCGTAGGTACTTAAGAATGTTCTTGACAGCCAGCCAATGTGATTCACCTGGATCTTTGTTGGAATCGACTTGTCATACTCAATGCATATGCCACGTCCGGACGTGTGCATATCATGGCATACATGATTGATCCTATAGCCGAGGAATAAGGAATCCGTGTCATGCGCTCTTTCTCTTCCGGTGTCTCTGGTGCCTGAGACTTGCTCAAATGCACCCCTGGAGCCATAGGAAGAAACCCCTTTTTGGAGTTAGTCATCTTTGAATCTCTCTAGGACTTTGTCTATGTAAGACTCTGACCGAGAGATAACATCCGACGTGATCTATCTCGATAGATACGGATGCCCAAAATTCTTTGCGCCTCACCCAGATCTTTCATCTGGAAATGGTTATTCAACCATACTTTCACCGAAGTTAAGAGAGGTATGTCATTCCCAATCAGGAGTATGTCGTCAACATACAATATTAGAAAGACAATCTTGCTCCCACTCGACTTGATATACAGACATGGTTCCTCAACCGATCGAATGAATCCATTTTCTTTTATCACTTGGTCGAAGCGATGATTCCAACTCCGAGATGCTTTCTTAAGTCCATAAATGGAACGCTTAAGCTTGCACACTTTCTTAGGATTTTCTGGATCAATGAAACCTTCGGGTTGTACCATGTACAACTCTTCCTCCAAAAAGCCGTTTAAGAAGGCGGTTTTCACGTCCATTTGCCAAATTTCATAGTCATGAAAAGCGGCAATCGCTAAGATAATCCGAATGGAACGCAGCATGACTACGGGTGCAAAAATCTCATCGTAGTGCAAACCTGGCACTTGGGTGAAACCTTTAGCAACTAGTCGTGCTTTGTAGATATCTTGTTGACCTTCCACAGAATGCTTAATCTTGTAAAGCCATTTGCATTGAAGGGGACGAACCTTAGCAGGTAAGTCAACAAGATCCCACACGTTGTTCTCATACATGGAGTCCATCTCGGATTGCATGGCCTCAAGCCATAGCTTTGAGTCAGAACTAGTCATGGCACCTTTATAGGTTGCGGGTTCACTACTCGTTAAGAGTAGAATGTCATCTATGTCATGTTCCTCGACCATACCAATGTATCCATGCGGAGGAATAGAGACTCTTCCCGACCTTCTAGGTTCCTCAGGAATATTCACCGCAGCCGGGATTGAAGGAATCGGTTCCTCCAATGGTTGTTCGGTGTTTGGTTCTGGAATCTCCGACAGGTCGAAGGTTCTATCACTCTTTGCATTCTCGAGAAATTCCTTCTCTAAGAATGTCGCACTAGCCGCAACAAAAACACGTTGTTCGGTTGGCGAATAGAAGTAATGACCAAGTGTTCCTTTAGGATAACCTATAAAGTATGTCTTGACCGATCGCGGGCCGAGCTTATCCTCGTGTCTCCACTTGACATAAGCCTCGCAGCCCCAAATCCGTATAAAGGACAAGTTAGGGACGGTTCCCTTCCATAGTTCATATGGAGTCTTGTCAACAGTTTTAGACGGACTTCGGTTAAGTATTAGAGCGGCTGACAAAAGAGCATAACCCCATAATGAATCAGGTAATTCCGTGTGACTCATCATGGATCGAACCATATCAAGTAGAGTTCGATTTCTCCGTTCGGACACACCATTCAACTGAGGTGTTCCAGGTGGAGTTAACTGTAAGGCAATCCCACAGTCCTTGAGGTGTTGATCAAACTCGTAAGAAATATACTCGCCACCACGATCTGAACGTAGTGTTTTAATCTTTCTACCCAGTAGGTTCTGTACCCTGTTCTGGTATTCTTTGAATTTCTCAAAGGATTCACTTTTGTGCTTCATTAAGTAGACATAGCCATATCTACTTAAATCGTCCGTGAAAGTGATGAAATACCTAAAGCCTTCTCGTGCGGTGATTGACATAGGTCCACATACATCCGTGTGTATGAGCCCTAATAGGTCAGCAGCGCACATTCCAACACCTTTGAAGGAAATACGAGTCATCTTACCGATGAGACATGATTCACACGTGCCAAATGATTGAAAATCAAAGGCCGAGATAGCTCCATTTTTGATGAGCTGTTTTACGCGTTTCTCATTTATGTGTCCCATACGGCAGTGCCATAGGTACGTTTGATCTTTGTCACCAACCTTTAACTTTTTATTCATTACGTGTAATATTTATTTGGTCCGATCTAAAACATAAATTCCATTCATGGAGATCGCCTTGCCATAAATCATATTGTGTAATGAGAAAATGCAAGAATTATTCTCTATTACAAATGAAAATCCAAGTTTGTCAAGTGCGTAAACCGAAATAATGTTTTTCGAAAGACTGGGTACATAATAGCGATTATATAAAGATAACTCAAATCCGCTAGGAAGCTGGATCACATATGTTCCCCTCGAGACGGCAGCCACTCGTGCTCCATTCCCGACACGCAGTCCACCTCACCCTTTACGAGGGGTTCGATGTTTCGGAGCCCCCGCACATGATTATTACAGATGAGAACCACAACCAAGTATCTAGTACCCAAGTTCCGTAACTTGCGTGGTTAATCTCAATCATATGAATAAAAGTAGAAGAGGAAGAAAACATACCAACAGGTTTAACGCGACCTGCCTTTATGTCCTCATGGTATACGGGACATGTACGCCTCCAATGCCCAGTCTTGTGGCAATGGTGACACTCCATGTTACCATCCTTGCTCTTTGTCGTGCCTGATGAGGTGCTCGACTCACCAGGCCCACTCTTGCCTCGAAACTCGACTTCTTAAACTTCGCCTTACCTCCGCTAGGTCCGCTTTAGCTTTGCCCTTACCCTTGCCCTTGTTTGACACAACGAGAACATCCTGTTTCATGCTCCCACTGAATTTCATGTCCTTCTCGGTCTGTACGAGAAGAGAGTGCATTTCATGGGGACTTTTCTTCAAATCATTTATATAGTAATTCGCTCTAAAGAGCGCAAAACCATCGTGGAGTGAATGAAGCATACGGTCAATAACAATGTTCTCGCTGATCTTACAATCAAGCGTCTCCAGCTTCTCGACATTCTCAATCATGCTGAGAATGTGTGGGCTAACTGGTTGGCCCTTCTGGAGTCTCGCATCAAAGAAGCGAGTGGTATGCTCATAGGTCACGATTCTCGGTGCTTTCGAGAATTCCTTAGTGAGCGTGGTGAAAATCTTGTTTGCACCATGGGCTATGAAGCGTTTCTGCAAATTGGGTTCCATTGCAAAAATGAATACGTTTTTAATCGCACCCGCTTCCATACATAAATCGTTAAACTTGGCGATCTCATTAGCTCTAGCCGTGGGACCTGGGTTTGGCGGGATGGGCTCAATTAGATATTTGAGCTTTCCGTCAGCAGCGGCAGCATTCCGTAATGCCGCCTCCCGGTCCGCGAAGTTTGATCCATCATTCTTGATCGAGTAGACCGATTCATCTGATTCATGAAGATCCGAAGCCAGGACTCACGGTCCAATGTGGCACTTGGCATTGGGTCGTTAGTAGGACCAGCCATTTCGTTATAGCAGTTTAAAAATTCGTGTTCTACACTGAAAAAGAAAGACAAAAAACGAAATAAGCAACTCATCGAGGTGATTTAAGTCTATTTAAAATGTATTTTAACGTGTAGACTCAAGCAGTTGCATAATTGATCTTCCTCGAGAATGATACAAGTGATCCCAAGACTCAATTTCTGTAAATTGATAAGCCAACTGTTTAGCTAATTCTTCCGTAAGAACTCTTGGTCGATAGATTTCCGTAAATCCTATCTATAGTCCACCATAATCACAGGATCGTACGAGTGACCATAGTGTTGAGATAAAATAGGTCAATCGGTTCCAACTTACCCGACGTAGAAGGGGTCATATTATGCCTACCGACGAAGAAGGGACTCATTGGAGTTTGACCTATAAAGACCGTTCTCAATTTTAGTTTATACGAGGAAGATCCCATCAGCTTAATTATAATTCATATTAAGTGAACGAATAACTAGCATCTGCGTGAATGAATTAATTTAGGTGATGGCTTAGCATAGATCGTGTGACATGAGAATGTCAAAGAAAACTAACTCGTGACCTCTATATGTGTCAGTTTTCATGCAATAATTAGGTGGTTTGGTTTTAGGCGGAATATGATGCATATTATCGTTACGAAAAAAAATAAATAAATGAATGCAATACGTAAATAAAATTCCTAGTGTGGCCTATCCTAGTAAAAAGAACATAATACAACTTTGGAATCCACCGTTGGACCCGAAAAGCTTGTCTTGATGTTCCATCTTTGACCTTGCAGCGGGAGTGAGCATCCGGTTCTCCATCTTTGGTCTTCTCAAAAATTACAATTTAAAATTTACAAATATAAACCTATTTACATTCTAAATAAAAACTGTAATTACAATTGAAAAATCCAAAACGGAGATACGAGATCTCAAAATACAACCAAGACCGTGTTCCATCATTACGGTAACACGTTCTACTAAGGCCACACTAAGTTACAACCGTTTGTAAAATAAATAAATACGTAATAAAAGCATTCAAAAACATTCAAAGTTAACGATAATAAAAAATGCATCAACTAAAACAAATTTATTCGTGACATAATTCCGTAATTAGGTTAAATTTATCCAAACCACCTTATAATGACTAAAATTATGTGATAAAACAGCTTTAATCATCTTAATTTTAATCCGTGATAATCCGTTACTTTAAATACGCTTTAAAATAACTACATGGTACGTGAGTGAACCGTTTCACTATCAAGCGAGTGTACAATATCCGTATAAAGTACATATTAAGGCCAAAAGAAAATTTTAAAACAAAAAGAAAAAATTTTCAAAGCTGCCAGAAACGAAATCCCTCGATCCTGGGACAAAAGTGCTCGATCGAGGAACAAAAGGGCTCGATCGACTGAACTGCTAGTCGATCGAGAGGTATGCTAATCAGAAAGTACTCGATCGACGATCTTGGAGGTCGATCGAGGGCTTTTATCAGCAAATCTGCTCGATCGAGTACGAGGACTTCTCGATCGAGCAGTGGGGTTTTGAAAGTGGTCGATCGAGTACAGCAAGGACTCGATCGAGTAAAAACAAGACAGAAAAACCTCTCGATCAATTTAAAACAAGCTCGATCGAGAACAAATGTTTCTGGAAAAACAAAACCCTCGTGAAAACAGTTTTGACGAAACAAAAACATCTCAATTTTTATCAAAACCGCATCAAAACAATTTACAATCTGACAAAACTTGACATATTGCTATAATCTCCGTATAAAATAACAATATATAGAAGAACAAATCGAAAATAAGATAAATCAACCGTGTAAAAACATGTCACGGTTTCAACAAAAAAAAACGCAACAGCCGTGTATACAAGGCACGGTTTTCGAGACAAAAACAATCATTTCAAAATCATTTTATGAAAAATCACAATGAAAATTTACGTGGCCTCGCTCTGATACCACTTGTGGGGTAATATCCGTATAAGACCCTTTAAATATAAGGATTATAACGTAAATTTAACATGTGAAATATAGTCATAAACGAAAAAAACAATGAAAAACGGTAAAGATTAAGAATCAACCTCGGGTCCTTTGATGCGCGGCGTAAAGAAAAGAAATCAACAGAGATTTCCTCCTAATCGTTGCACCCAAGACCGTCTGAGACTATGCCCTTGTGCTAGAAATGCTCTCTAATTGACTTGCAATATCGAGAGAGCTATTGTGAGGTTATTCGATGTGAGATCGAGGTTTTTCAGAGAAAATTGCTCTTCAAAACCCTAATTTTCATGTAAAATGAAATGCTTAGGTCAAAAGGAGAGGGAGCCTCTCCTTTTGTTGTCTCGGTCCGCGGGTCATAAGGGGAGGGAGTGGGCTTTCTACTTTCTCCTCATTTTTAACTTGTGGTCCGATCAATTCCGCTAAAATGTATATGACGGGTTTTATTATAAACTGTCATCGGTTATCGGTTGTTAATACATCGACTAATAACACGGATTAGTTGAAATATTAATATATGTCCGACAAAGACAATATTGTATAATTAATTCAATATACATTAATTAAATATAAATCGTTTATATTCAATTTACGAATTAACTGCTTAATTCGCCTTAGCCCATTTTATTTAATCCGTATTAAATAAAATATCTCAACATCACGTTTTGACTAATTACTAGTCAATAACTCGGACTAACTGGTTAGTCAAAATTGGCATCAACATGACTGTATTTTCATACTGTCACATCTCTCAAACGTATCCTATAGGTGTGACTTTTATGGACCAGTTGATCACCGCCATCTGTATGACAATAACGTCAAACTTATCTAGCAAGCCAACCGTTATTGATAAACGTGGATCAACTGATAATAATACCAAAAGTATGCCCTTTGATCCTTTTAGAGATTTATAAGTCCTTGCACTAACTGTTAAGGACACCAACCCCAACATTTTTGTCATCCTTGCACGTGTGAACCATACCTCTTCTATTTGAGCCTTCAGATCAAAATTTTCTTTTATCTTTGTCCTATCTTTGTTTTATCTATCGTTACTCTCTGTTTGTTCTTTATTTCAGCTCCAATTCCTTTTTCTTTGAACTTTTATAATTATCCTTTTCACCTTGATTTCTCTCTAAACTTTTACTTCCGAAAGGAATGTGTTCTTTTGCCTTGTGTTATTAGACAAAAATATCATGTTTTGGTTAGCAAGTTATTGATTCTTTCATGGTAACTTGAAAATTTTTGAAATCGCCTTAGAGCTACTTGTGATCATCTCGTAGTGGAAGTTTGGATCCTTTGGCGAGCGATGTTAGATGCTTGGAGTTTGGAGTTTGATGTTTGGTTATTCGAGGTGGAGATCATAGTAACATAGTTGTATGCGAGTGTGATTTGGGATAACATATAGAGTTTTGGAAAAGGAGTATTAAAGGTGTTATATTGAGCTTTGAAAGTTTGAGGATGTTATTACTCTGAGGGTGCATAGGTGTTTGTTTGTTCTATCAGAGATAAAGTGTTTCATTAAGAGTATGAGTGATTATTTGAAGGACATAGATTCGTACAGTCTTGTGGTGGATTCGTGATGTCGAGATGATATTCATGGATAGTAAACCGTGATTAGAAATTGAGGTTATTAGTGTTGTTGTTATATGGACACAGATGGTAATATTTGTACGGTGATATCATTTTAAGAGCGATGACGGAATTGCGTTATCGGTGGATAAGTGTATTGTGGTACAATAGGTACTAGCTTAATATATGGTGTATGGTTGTTGGTGTATAGTAATGTCGTGATCATGAGTGTTCAAAGGAAAATGATTGGGTCTTGCGAGTGCGGCTGATGATGTTGGCGTGAAATTGAGGTTGGATAGAATTTTGATAGTTTAGTCAGAGTCCAATGTTTGAGATTGATGACTTTGGATGCTAGATATATATCGAGGATTATCGAGATTTATTTAGAGCCTTTTGAGATTAAGAGTTATAGGTGGTATTGAGCACTACTCGCTTTGATGATATTCGAGTAGGCCGAAGTGATTTTAATGGCACTCGTGAGTGAAAGAGTTTTCTAATTCGAGAGTTCTTTGTTTAGAGACTATCTGTGTGGGACTTTGACTGATGTTAGATTTTGTGGTGAATGGAAAAATAGAATGGGAGTATTTGTTAAAGGTTATGTGGATTTTGGGTAATAGTAATGAGTTCGCAATTTTGAGAGGGCATATATGTTGTTTAATGATGGTTAATGGTAGTTGAATCAGTGTTTGAAATATGAGGATTAGATGTTGGCTTAATGATCTTTATGGACTTCGATGGTATGAGTTTGATGTGGCTTTTGAGATTGTAGAGTGTGCAAAGATGATAATAACATTGCGGATTTGAGATGTTTTTATTTGGTTTGAGCTTGGATAAGGATCAGAGTGCGCAACGGTTAGGATTCCGAGATGACTTTTATTGATGATCACTTGTAATTCTTACTTTCTTTTGATCTTATCTTTGAAATTCAAGTTTCGAGGACGAAACTTCTTTTTAGGGGGTTGGATTGTAACACCCCGTATTTTATAATAATATTTTATTATAAAAGTATTTTATTAAATTAATTATTTCGAGATTTAATAATGTATTTTGAATATTTATATTTATCGTCTTCGTTCTCTATTTTATTATTTCACGTTTTGGACTACATTTAATTGGGTTAAAATGTCCGTGCACAATTTAATTATTTTAATTTAATAACTACTTTTCTATTATAAGGTTTCATTGCGTTTTAATATGGTCCAATCCGATTTGTAATCAGATAGTCCATTGTATGAGCTAATGGACCCAAAGCCCATTAGTTAATTTCCTTATAAATAGAATTAACTTAGCAAGCAACTAGGTCAATCCTTTTGTTTTCACGTCAAACCTGCCGCGGACGCCTCTCCTCTCTTTCTCTCTCTTTTGTTCTTCTTTTCTCCCTTTGACTCAATTGTTGAATATCTCTCCTTCTTTCAAACTCATACACAAATTATATTTTCATAATCCTTGCTCTTACATTCACAATAATTTCTTCTCCAAATATTTTTTATGGGGATTATTTGTATGGACCTTTATACCTACCTTTAAGGTCTCTTATTTTAATGGGTAAAGAAGAAAAAGAGTGTTTTATGGTGCTTTCAATGATTTGGATGCGGGTATTCTTTAAAGTTGATTTTTGGGACGTGGACACGTGTTGGAGACAAGGATTCGATGGTCGTGTCTTTCATGGAGTTTTCATTCTTATTTCGCATCATTAATTGCTAAAAAGGTAACTAGGTGTTTTCTTTTAATTGTGTTTATGCCAATTGATGTAATTAATGTGATTTAATGATTGATTTGTATGATTGGTACATGTTTGATTGTTTATTATCATGTTAATTATGTTTTCTCATGTTTGTATATGTTTCAATGCATTAATTATATGTCGTATGTTTCTTATATGTTTATTATGGGTGTCATGAGCGTAATTAGGGTTTCCGAATCAAACCCTAGTGGCGGCATGATAGGCGGCCAAGAGTTCTCTCCAAAGTTATAGCTAAAGCTAGTATAACTTTGATGATGATTCATGTGTTATGGCTAAAGTTAGTACAACTTTGGGTAGTTACTCTAGTTATGGCTGGAGCTACTATAACATTGAAGTACGAGTTAAGGTTATAGCTGGAAATAACATACCCTGAGATTTATGGCTCAAGGTTATGGTTGGAACTAGTATAACTTTGAGTTTCGTTTCAAGGTTATAGTTAAGGTGAATATAACTTCAAGTCGTATATGTTGAAGTTATAGTCGAGGTTACTATAACCTCGCATCCAGAGTCCATGTTATGGTTAGGGTTACTATATCATTGAATGGTTAATGTTAAAAGTTGTAGCTAGAGTACTATAACATTGAATGGTTGCATATATCGTTTATTACTCTTGTTCATATAATCGTAGGATGGTTAGCTATATTATTCAATGATTTGATAGTGGTGTTATTCATATGTATGTATGGTCAGTTATACTGTGCATTGTTTATGGGCTAGTTGTATAGATGACGTGAGGTATCAGTTACATACCGATCGGAATGAGCAAACGCTACCCCTTGTGGGACTTGCCGTAGGTCTATGTTCGGGATTGGCTAGAGGCAGTTGTTATACGCTCTGGTCCCCGTGTGTCGTTCGGTGTATAGTTATTGCACCGAGAGTCTGGCCAGGTCTTAGGCATATAGGCAGTTGATATACGCTATACATAGTACTGTGGATGTAGTTGTTATACGATCCACACTGATGGAGGCAGTTGTTATACGCTCCGTCCGTTCAGAGGCAGTTGTTATACGCTCTGACAGTTAGAGGCAGTTGTTATACGCTCTAACGGCGTTCGTTCTATACACTATGCTTGGGTAAGTGGAGGCAGTTGTTATACGCTCCGTGATTGGTTATTTGGTTCTTTCGTTGTTGATTTCTTATGGTTAGCAATGTCGTACGTTGTGTTTATATCTTCGTGTATTGTTGATTAATGATAAGTTGTTGTCGATTCTTCATGAGTATAGATGGTCTCACATGTTTACTAGTTTTGCATTTCAATTGTTAATGATTGTTGGTTATATTCAATTGTTGTAAACGTGACTGGGAGAGCATCTAGTTACTCCCGACTGATTGTCGACCCCCATTCTCAGGTTGTTCAGATGTTTGTTGTCTGGTTGATGCTTGCTTGGAAAATGTGCGAAGCGAGCTTAATAATAAAATAGGAGTTTGCTTTTAAGTTTTAAGAACCTTTTGAATAATGTATTAGTTGTTTTGGATTTAGTAGCGAACCGGATTGGTCAGGTGTTTCCGCCACCTTGACCCTTTTATCAGTATCGTACTGTGATATTTACTTTATATAAGTTTTTCCTTTGTTTTATAATCCGGGTTGTTACAGGAAATCAATTTCACACCTTCTTGGGAAAGGACTCCTCTATAGGACACACGGGTTCCTATTGGACTCTTGAGGCAAATCTTTTGGTCTCTACACTCGAATATTGCATCATACTTTGACAACCAATCCATACCCAAAATTACATCGAATTCCTCAAGGGGAAAACGAAGTAGGTTAGCGGGGAACAAGGTTCCCGAAATAGAGATAGGAATGTCGGAGAAAGAAAGGGAACAAGAGAACATTTCTCCGGAAGGTAAGGATATAGAAGTTTCCTCACTAGGAATGGGTTCAAGGGCTAGCTTTTCGGAAAATTTGGAAGATATAAAAGATAAAGATGCACCGGTATCAAATAAGATGAGGCAAGGTTGATAAAAAATTGAGAACATACCCGTAATGATATCAGGATGAGCGGCGGCTTCAGCTCGACTCATGACAAATATGGTTCCTCTTGGCCTAGCATTTGGAGTAGGAGCATTCTTCTTCTCGGCGCAATCGTCAACATGATGTCCGGGCTTCTTCAATGAAAGCAAGTCAAGGGCTTGCCATAGCATCCAATTCCGGGGTGTAGAGCTTGTCTACAATGGTAGCACTTACGGTCCTTCTCAAGTTCATTAGTTGAGGAGTGAGCTTGGCCTCTAGGTTCTTGAACTCTTGGTCCTTGTCCTCCTTGGTCTAGCATCCTTGGCACAAACCTTCTCTTGTTGGCATAGTTGGAAGTAGAAGGTACAAATGGTCTCTTGCCATGAAAGTTAGAACGGTAAGAATGAGAAGAGGAGTGGGGCTTGGATTCTTCTTCAATAGCCTTCAAAGAGCTTTCTGCCCAAATAGCATCATCATAGACTTCCACAAAGGTAGTTGAGCTTCTTCTCACCATGCTTTCCACCTTAGGATTCAACTTGTTCTTGTAGAAGTAGACACGATCCTCCTCATCTTTCACGAACTTGGAGGCATAGTGAGCAAGTTCATTAAACTTGTCGGTGTAGGCTTGAATTGATAGCTTCCCTTGCTTGAAGTCCATGAACTCATTCAATCTTTGTTGCTTTAGCTCCTTAGGGTAGAAGCGGGTCTCCACAAGTGACTTAAAGCGGCTCCAATAAAAGTTGGGGTCTTGAGTAGCGGTAGGACCGGTCAAAGTCCACCACCTATTGTTGGGGTTGGTGTCCTTAACAGTTAGTGCAAGGACTTATAAACCTCTAAAAGGATCAAAGGGCATACTTTGGTATTATTATCAGTTGATCCACGTTTATCAATAACGGTTGGCTTGCTAGATAAGTTTGACGTTATTGTCATACAGATGGCGGTGATCAACTGGTCCCTAAAAGTCACACCTATAGGATACGTTCGAGAGATGTGACGGTATGAAAATACTGTCATGTAGATGCCAAAATTGACTAACCAGTTAGTCCGAGTCATTTGACTAGTAATTAGTCAAATATGTGATGTTGAGATATTATATTTAATACGGATTAAATATCATGGGCTAAGGCGAATTAACCAGTTAATTCGTAAAATTAAATATACGTGATTTATATTTAATTAAATGTATATTAAAAATAATTATACAATACTGTTTTGTCGGACACGTATAAATAATTCAGCTAACCCGTATTATTAGCTGATGCCTTAATTTCCGATAACCGATAACAGTTTATAATACAAACCCGTCATATACATTTAAGTATTTAACGAACCGGACCTCGAGTTAAAATCAAGAGGAAGTGGAAGCCCACTTCCCCTTGTGGGTCACGGTTTTGGCCGAATTAGGAGAACAAAAGGAGACCTCCTCCTTCTGTTAAACCTAATCATCATTTGAAACAAAAATTAGGGTTTTGAAGAGTATTCCTCTCTGAAAAACCTGAGATCTCTCATCTCGACAAAAACTCACATCAGTTCTCCCTATATTGCAAGGCAATCGGAGAACACTGTTCTAGCACAAGGGCATATCTCGGACAAAGTCTTGGGTGCAACGATTAGGAGGAAATCTGCTTTGATTTCTGTTCTTTACGCCGCAATTTAAAGGACCCGAGGTTGATTTCTAATCTTTATCGTTTCCTTGTTATTTTCGTTTTATGACTATAAATTGCATATGAATTTTACGTTATAATCCTTAATTCGAGGGGTAGTATACGGATATTAACCCACAAGTGGTATCAGAGCGAGGCCACGTAAAATTTTTATATGTGTTTTTCATCAAACGATTGTTGAAACGATGAATTTTGGTTAAAAAAAATGTCACGGCTCACATTTTTTTTTTACTCGGCAGCCATATTTTTTTTTTACTCGGCAGAATTTTTTTTTTAATTGCTGCGTCTTTGGTTGCTTTGGGAACCGTGTCTTGTTTACACGGTTGCGCTTGTTGTTGTTTTGTCTCGAAAACCAAACCGTGCCATCTTTTACACGGCTGTTTTGTTTCAAATTTCATGTTGTTTTTACATGTTGTTATTTTATACGGAGATTATAGCAACATGTCAAGTTTTTGTCAATTGTTAAATTTGTTTTGATGCGTTTTCGATCAAAATAGCAATTGATTTTGTCTTGACAAACTGTTTTCACGAGGGTTTTGAAATTTCAGCCATATAAGCGTTCGATCGAGCGTATTTCTACTCGATCGAGTGCTGTTTCTGTCTTGTTTTTGCTCGATCGAGTCCCTGTTGTACTCGATCGACCCTGTTTCAAAAACCTTTTGCTCGATCGAGTCCTTCTTTGTACTTTCGATCGACCGCTTTCAAAACCCCTCTGCTCGATCGAGTTGTCCTCGTACTCGATCGAGCAGATTTGCTGATATAGGTACTCGATCGACCACCAGTGTTGTCGATCGAGCACCTCCTGGTTAGCATACCTCTCGATCGACTTGCAGTTCAGTCGATCGAGCCCTTTAGTTCCTCGATCGAGCACTTATGTCCCTGGATCGAGGGATTTTGTCTTTAACAGCTTTGAAAATTTGTTTCTTTTGATTTAAATTTTCTTTTGGCTTCAATTTGTACTTTATACGGATATAGTACACTCGCTTAATAGTGAATCGGTTCACTCACGTACCATATAGTTGTTTTAAAGCGTCTTTAAAATGACGGATTGTAATGGATTAAAATTAAATGATAGAAGCGGTTTTATCACATGATTTTTAATCATTAAAAGGTGGTTTGGATAAATTAAACATAATTACGGAATTATGTCACGAATGAATTTATTTTTAGTTGATGCATTTTATTTATCGTAAATTTATGAATGCCGTGAATGCCTTTTATTACGTATTTAATTTTTGCAATCAGTTGTAACTTAGTGTGGCCTTAGTAGAACGTGTTACCGTAATGATGGAACACGGTCTTGGTTGTATTTTGAGATCTCGCATCTCCGTTTTGGATTTTTCACTTGTAATTACAGTTTTAATTAGAATGTAAATAGGTTTATATTTGTAATTTTAAATTGTATTTTTTGAGAAGACCAAAGATGGAGACCAGATGCTCACTCCCGCTACTTGGATCAAGATGGAACATCAAGACAAGCTTTTCGGGTCCAACGGTGGACTCCAAAGTTGTATTTTTGTTCTTATACTAGGATAGGCCACACTAGGAATTTTTTATTTACGTAATGCATTCCTTTATTTATTTTTCGCAACGATTATTTGCATCATATTCCGCCTAAAAACCAAACCACCTATAATTTATTGCATGAAAACTGACACATATAGAGGTCACGAGTTAGTTTTCATTGACATTCTCATGTCACACGTTTTAAGCCATCATCCAAATAAATTCATTCACGACAGACGCTAGTTATTCGTTCACTTAAAATGAATTATAATTTTGTTGATGGGATCTTCCTCGTATAAACTAAAATTGAGAGCGGTCTTTATAGGTCAAACTCCAATGAGTCCCTTCTTCGTCGGTAGGCATACTATGACCCCTTCTACGTCGGGTAAGTTGGAACCGATTGACCTATTTTATCTCAACGCTATGGTCACTCGTACGATCCTGTGATCATGGTGGACTATAGATAGGATTTACGGAAATCTATCGACCAAGAGTTCTTCCGGAAGAATTAGCTAAACAGTTGGCTTATCAATTTACAGAAATTGAGTCTTGGGATCACTTGTATCTTTCTTGAGGGAGATCAATTATGCAAGTGCGAGAGTCTACATGTTTAAAATGAATTTTAAAATAGACTTAAATCACCTCGATGAGTTGCTTATTTCGTTTTGTTTTTCTTTCTTTTTCAGTGTAGATCACGATTTTAAACTGCTAAACAACAAATGGCTGGTTCAAGTGATAACCCAATGCCAAGTGCCACATTGGACCGTGAGTCCTGGCTTAGGATCTTCATGAATCAGATGAATCAGTCTACTCGACTGAAGAATGATGGATCCAACTTCGCGGACTGGGAGGCAGCGTTACGGAATGCTGCCGCTGCTGACGGAAAGCTCAAATATCTACTTGAGCCCATGCCGCCACACCCAGGTCCCACGGCTGGAGCTAACGAGATCGCTACTTATAACGATTTCGTCATGGAAGCGGGTGCGATTAAAAACGTACTCATTTTTGCAATGGAACCCAATTTGCAGAAACGCTTCATAGCCCATGGTGCAAACAAGATTTTCACCACGCTCACCAAGGAATTCTCGAAAGCACCGAGAATCGTGACCTATGAGCATACCACTCGCTTCTTTGATGCGAGACTCCAGAAGGGCCAACCGGTTAGCCCACACATTCTCAGCATGATTGAGAATGTCGAGAAACTGGAGACCTTTAACTGTAACATCAGCGAGAATATTGTTATCGACCGTATTCTTCACTCACTCCACGATGGTTATTCGCAATTCAGAGCGAATTACTATATGAATGATTTGAAGAAAACTCCCCATGAATTGCACTCCCTCCTCGTACAGACCGAGAAGGACATGAAGTTCAGTGGGAGCTCGAAACAGGATGTTCTCGTTGTGTCAAACAAAGGGAAAGGTAAGGGCAAAGCTCCGGCAAACCTAACAGTAGGTAAGGCGAAGTTCAAGAAGTCGGGTTCAGGTAAGAGTGGTCCTGGTGAGGCGAGCAACTCATCAGGCATGACAAAGAGCAAGAGTGAAAACATGGAATGCCATCATTGCCACAAGAATGGGCATTGGAGACGCACATGTCCTGTTTATCATGAGGACTTAAAGGCAGGTCGTGTTAAACCCGTTGGTATGTCTTCTCTCTCTTCTACTTTTATTCACATGATTGAGATTAACCACGCAAGTTACGGAACTTGGGTACTTGATATTGGTTGTGGTTCTCATCTGTGTAATCATGTGCGGGGGCTCCGAAACATCGAACCCCTCGTAAAGGGTGAGGTGGACTGCGTGTCGGGAATGGAGCAAGAGTAGCTGCCATCTCCAAGGGGACATATGTGATCCAGCTTCCTAGCGGATTTGAGTTGTCTTTATTTGTTGCTATTATGTTCCTAGTCTTTCGAAAAACATTATTTCAGTTTTGCGCTTGATAAACTTGGTTTTTCATTTGTAATAGAAAACAATGCTTGCATTTTCTCATTACACGATATGATTTACGACAAGGCAGTTTCCATGAACGGAATTTATGTTTTAGATCAGACCTCGGAAATATTACACGTAATGAATAAAAGGTTAAAGGTTGGTGACAAAGATCAAACGTATATATGGTAACTGCCGTATGGGACACATTAATGAGAAACGCGTAAAACAGCTCATCAAACATGGAGCTATCTCGGCCTTTGATTTTCAATCATTTGGCACGTGTGAATCATGTCTCATCGGTAAGATGACTCGGATTTCCTTCAAAGGTGTTGGAATGCGCTGGCGACCTATTAGGGCTCATACACACGGATGTATGTGGTCCTATGTCAATCACCGCACGAGAAGGCTATAGGTATTTCATCACTTTCACGGACGATTTGAGTAGATATGGCTATGTCTACTTAATGAAGCACAAAAGTGAATCCTTTGAGAAATTCAAGGAATACCGAGAATAGGGTCTGAGAACCTATTGGGTAGAAAGATAAAAACACTACGTTCAGATCGTGGTGGCGAGTATCTTTCTCACGAGTTTGATCAACACCTAAAGGACTGTGGGATTGCCCTACAGTTAACTCCACCTGGAACACCTCAGCTGAATGGTGTGTCCGAACGGAGAAATCGAACACTACTTGATATGGTTCGATCCATGATGAGTCACACGGTTTTACCTGATTCGTTATGGGGTTATGCTCTTTTGTCAGCCGCTCTAATACTTAACCGAAGTCCGTCTAAAGCTGTTGACAAGACTCCATATGAACTATGGAAGGGAACGGTCCCTAACTTGTCTTTTATACGGGTTTGGGGCTGCGAGGCTTATGTCAAGTGGAGACCTGAAGATAAGCTCGGCCCGCGATCGGTCAAGACATACTTTATAGGTTATCCTAAAGGATCACGTGGTCATTACTTCTATTCGCCAACCGAACAACGTGTTTTTGTTGCGGCTAGTGCGACATTCTTAGAGAAGGAATTTCTCGAGAATGCAAAGAGTGATAGAACCTTCGACCTGTCGGAGATTCCAGAACCAAACACCGAGCAACCATTGGAGGAACCTGTTCCTTCAATCCCGGCTGCGGTGAATATTCCTGAGGAACCTAGGAGGTCGGGAAGAGTCTCTATTCCTCCGGACAGATACATTGGTATGGTCGAGGAACATGACATAGATGACGTTCTACTCTTAACGAGTAGTGAACCCGCAACCTATAAAGGTGCCATGACAAGTTCTGACTCAAAGCTATGGCTTGAGGCCATGCAATCCGAGATGGACTCCATGTATGAGAACAACGTGTGGGATCTTGTTGACTTACCTGCTAAGGTTCGTCCCCTTCAATGCAAATGGCTTTACAAGATAAAGCATTATGTGGAAGGTCAAAAAGATATCTACAAAGCACGACTAGTTGCTAAAGGTTTCACCCAAGTGCCAGGTTTGCACTACGATGAGATTTTTGCACCCGTAGTCATGCTGCGTTCCATTCGGATTATCTTAGCGATCGCCGCTTTTCATGACTATGAAATTTGGCAAATGGATGTGAAAACCGCCTTCTTAAACGGCTTTTTGGAGGAAGAGTTGTACATGGTACAACCCGAAGGTTTCATCGATCCTGAACATCCTAAGAAAGTGTGCAAGCTTAAGCGTTCCATTTATGGACTTAAGCAAGCATCAAGGAGTTGGAATCATCGCTTCGACCAAGTGATAAAAGACAATGGATTCACTCGATCGGTCGAGGAACCATGTCTATATATCAAGTCGAGTGGGAGCAAGATTGTCTTCCTAATATTGTATGTTGACGACATACTCCTGATTGGGAATGACATACCTCTCTTAACTTCGGTGAAAGTATGGTTGAAAAACCATTTCCAGATGAAAGATCTGGGAGAGGCACAAAGAATTCTAGGCATCCGCATCTATCGAGATAGATCACGACGGATGTTATCTCTCGATCAGAGTCTTACATAGACAAAGTCCTAGAGAGATTCAGTATGACTAACTCCAAGAAGGGGTTCCTTCCCATGGCTCCAGGGGTGCATTTGAGCAAGTCTCAGGCACCAGAGACACCGGAAGAGAAAGAGCGCATGACACGGATTCCTTATGCTTCGGCTATAGGATCAATCATGTATGCCATGATATGCACACGTCCGGACGTGGCATATGCATTGAGTATGACAAGTCGATTCCAACAGCAACCAGGTGAACCACATTGGTTGGCTGTCAAGAACATTCTTAAGTACCTCCGGAGGACTAAAGATTGGGCATTGACTTATGGAGGCTCTCAAAAGCTATGCGCAACAGGTTACGCAGATGCTAGCTTCCAAACGGATCGAGATGACTCGAAATCTCAGTCTGGATTCGTTTTTACTCTTAATGGCGCTGCGATCGGTGGAAGAGTTCGAAACAAAGCTATTACAGAGATTCTACGACCGAGTCCGAGTACTATGCCGCGTCTGAAGCTACAAAGGAAGCGATATGGATGCGTCAATTCTTACATGGGCTCTCTGTAGTGCCTAGTTCGAATGACCCGATCACCATCTATTGCGACAATAGTGGTGCCATCTTCCAAGCTAAGGAGCCAAAGTCTAGCAACAAGTCTAGACATGTACAACGGAAAGCTCATCTAATCCGTGATTACGTGGAGCAAAAGGAAGTAGTGATAGAAAAGATTGCTACCGATGATAACATAGCAGATCCTCTCACTAAAGCATTACGACAAGATAAGCATGAAGGGCACGTTAACTCCATGGGAATCAAACGTGTTCCTGAGTTGTAGTACTCTTTTATGGATCAGATTCATTCTCGTTTGTACTCTATACGACATCATCGTTTTGATATTTATATATATATTTTGTTTTTCATGTGGAATTGTACGACAATTTTGAACACCACAAAGTGAACTGAACAAACATCATATCTTGTTAGTCCTTAATTGCCCACATGAGTGATAACTCGGCAATTATTCGTGCGGCGTTGGTTGATGGTGGGTTCAACGAGCCATAAGTCAACCGGTTGTGACCAATCACGAGGCGATTTATACGGATATTTCGTAGGACACCATTGTGACATCGACGTGGAGTCCTAAATGTTTTATAACATTCGCTGCCCGGTCGTGGATAGGACTTCCATGGTGATCCTAAGAGTCGATTCTTTGACTATCGACTGTCTCTTGAGACTACGGCAGATTTTGGGTGACTTTGGTTTCTTTCTCACGGTCATCCGTAACAAGGGGGCCAAGTAGATTTTTTCGGGTCATTTCATCTTTGTGCTTAGATTGGAAGGAGTCGAGTTGAAGGAAATATTCAGCCTTTATCGGGTACTCGATATTTCTCAGGGCCACTCGAGGAGTCAGAATCGAAATGCATGGCCATGCTCGGATACGGATTCGTTTTATCAGTTAAGTTACTCTCTAGTCGGGGAAACCACTCTAGATACAGATCGATTGTAAAATACGACCTTTGCGGATCCAGATCTGCAAATTGTTTTACATTGAGTGGGAGAAATTTTTAAATGAATATGAGAATCGGTTATCGCACATACACTTGTACGGACAAGTGGGAGTTTGTTGGAGCTTGTGTCCTCCAGTTAGTGCGGATAACGTCATTGCACATGCACTTGTACGGACAAGTGGGAGCTTGTTGGGGTTGGTGTCCTTAACAGTTAGTGCAAGGACTTATAAACCTCTAAAAGGATCAAAGGGCATACTTTGGTATTATTATCAGTTGATCCACGTTTATCAATAACGGTTGGCTTGCTAGATAAGTTTGACGTTATTGTCATACAGATGGCGGTGATCAACTGGTCCCTAAAAGTCACACCTATAGGATACGTTCGAGAGATGTGACGGTATGAAAATACTGTCATGTAGATGCCAAAATTGACTAACCAGTTAGTCCGAGTCATTTGACTAGTAATTAGTCAAATATGTGATGTTGAGATATTATATTTAATACGGATTAAATATCATGGGCTAAGGCGAATTAACCAGTTAATTCGTAAAATTAAATATACGTGATTTATATTTAATTAAATGTATATTAAAAATAATTATACAATACTGTTTTGTCGGACACGTATAAATAATTCAGCTAACCCGTATTATTAGCTGATGCCTTAATTTCCGATAACCGATAACAGTTTATAATACAAACCCGTCATATACATTTAAGTATTTAACGAACCGGACCTCGAGTTAAAATCAAGAGGAAGTGGAAGCCCACTTCCCCTTGTGGGTCACGGTTTTGGCCGAATTAGGAGAACAAAAGGAGACCTCCTCCTTCTGTTAAACCTAATCATCATTTGAAACAAAAATTAGGGTTTTGAAGAGTATTCCTCTCTGAAAAACCTGAGATCTCTCATCTCGACAAAAACTCACATCAGTTCTCCCTATATTGCAAGGCAATCGGAGAACACTGTTCTAGCACAAGGGCATATCTCGGACAAAGTCTTGGGTGCAACGATTAGGAGGAAATCTGCTTTGATTTCTGTTCTTTACGCCGCAATTTAAAGGACCCGAGGTTGATTTCTAATCTTTATCGTTTCCTTGTTATTTTCGTTTTATGACTATAAATTGCATATGAATTTTACGTTATAATCCTTAATTCGAGGGGTAGTATACGGATATTAACCCACAACTATCGGCTTCGTTCACAAGAAAGTGAGAGGCTAACCTCACCTTGTCTTCCTCTCGGGCATAAAAGAGAGAAAAGTTCTTCTCCATATCACGAAACCATTTCGAGAGAGCAACGGGATCCATTTCACCACCATAGGTCCTAGCCTTGTTCCTTGCTAGGTTACTTCCAATCCAAGCATAACTTCCTTGGCGGTTAGCTTCATGTGTAGGGGGAGCGGGTTGAGCATTTTGTTGATTAGCAAGCACTTGAGTGAGGGCTTGCATGATAGCATTTTCCACATTGGTTGGTCGTACCATCTTTTCGCACAAGAGTAACAAGTGAGAACCTACCACAAAGCATACACAAAAAGGCTACCAACTTAGGTCCTTAATTCTACCCATCTCTCATTCATTATTCAAGGTCAAATTAAAGTTTTAAGTTGGGGTACACGTGTGTGCGTCGGGAGCAATATATGCTCTGATACCAACTGTGACACCCCTCGTTGAGGTAACGAAAATAACTAGTAAAACGTAGCGGAAACACGGGGTTTTTAAAACTTTTAAGGCTTCTGTTGAAGTCCAACGCGAGGTATCACCAACACAATAGATAAGTTTAGTTAGTTAAATTTAAGTTTACAGACACAAGTCTAATTATTGGGGAAAAGATATCCCACGAATTAACATAAGTTTAAAAGTAGGTGAGTCTATTAAAGTGATAACTAAATAAGGTCCAGGGTAAGAACTCGCTAACTCACACGGTCTTCCCCACTTAAGCTTCATCACCAACCTGTCATTCATAATAAATATGAAAGCCACAATCAATGGGGAGTAACTCAGGGTTCTCCCAGCCACAATATGTCAAAATACAAATAATTAGGAATTTAATTAAACAGACAAGCATAAGAATGAATACTTACGATAACAAGAAAATCATGATTAGTAGGCATAGTGAAATAAGAATAAGGGTGCACATATGAGAGAGGAATCATTAAGTCAAACGGTCACTGATTGACTCGACACAAATGTAAGACAAGTTACAAAGTATGGACACACAAGACATCTAACCTAGACTCCAACCTCCTGGTAGGACGACGATCATAATACGGTCCTAGTCTAAACCTGGCCAGACTCTCGGGATGGACGACACTCGATTCGACATGCGGTGACCCATCCGAATCCAAGACTCGAAACACGGTACACCTAACCGTGCCCGAAAGTCGAGTAACCCCAAATCGGAACCTTGTCACCTAACCGTGACCCCCGGTCCGAAGAGGCGGAAGGAACAATAGCCCAAACCGGAAACATGGCACCTAACCGTAACCAATGGTCCGCAAGGGTAAAATAAGGAATGTCAAGTCGTTGCACAATGTAAGTCATCATACTTAGATCACAAACAAGAGTAACCATAATGGCATGATCATCACGTAAACATGTCCTAAATTGATCACTTATTAATCATGGAAAAGATACATGCGTAAATCATTGGTTAATATAAGTTACAGGCGAAGAAAAACAATCAGAGGGGTCTCAGCCGGTTGTGGGCCGGCGGCCGGTCCACCGGCTGGGACTCCAGGCAAACATGGATTTTCAATAAAACATTCGGAGGGTTCCCAGCCGGTCCAGAGCCGGCGGCCGGTCCACCGGCTGAGACCCAAGGTTCAATTTTGAAAAATTTGTAAAAAGGCCAAATGTTACAGGGGGTTCCCAGCCGGTCCAGAGCCGGCGGCCGGTCGGCCGGCTGGGATCTACGATTAAATTTTGAAAAGTGAAACAACTTACAGGGGGTTCCCATCCGATCGGCCGGCTGAGACCCGCTGTACGCGTGAATCGCCAAAATCATTTCTCGAACAATTTACAAACAACCACAAATCGTCCTACAACAATTATTTACCTGTCCTAACATGATTCTAACCAAGAAAAACAACATAATTGAGACAGAAATTCAACCAATACGGATCAAAGACAATAAAGATTGGAACTTTTCATCAAACATGTGAGAATGTCATACAAGTATTCTAATCAACATCAATTCACCACAAGTCATGAAAGACAACAAATTTAACAATCATATGAGTCTAATACTACACAAATCACACAATTTTAACATAAAAGTCGAGTAACCCATCACCGTTACCTTTTTGCACTTCAATCTTTTATTGAGTCGTCAATGATGTAGCTATCCTCCTCCGGGTTGTCCAAATTTCCCCTTAGAAAGAAGGGAAATGAGAAAAGGAAGAGAATGGCACGAAAAGGAACGAGATTGGTGAAGAATTGAGTGAGATATGGTGATTTTAGGGTTAAGAAGAGATTGTTCAACAATGGTGATATGTTTGTTGGGAAATTTCAGAAATTAGAAGTGAGAGAGATGAAGTTGTGAGGGTTTAGTTGGGGTTTTGTGTAGAGAAAAGAGGAGGAAAAGGCCCATGAGTCAAGATAAGCCTAATAACTCGAAATTGAGTCGGTTTCTACTAGAACTTTCGTCTCAAATCTACTATAACTCGAGACGGAGAATCTTATTATTAAAATCTACACTATTATTACCGTTATGCGACAACGGCGATATTTTATAAAAATAAGTTTTAAATTATAAATATTAAATAAAAATTGCTTAAAAATTATTTAAAATATAAGAAAGGCGCGGGGTGTTACACGTCACACTTGAAACACTAACACATGTCCCCATGTGTCATGCATATATGTTATCAGGTTAAGCTAAGGATATAAGATTTGCTAAGTGGTTCAGCAAACTAATACATTTCCTAAACATATGTCATACAAACATAGATACATTTCCCAACTAATAAGGCCACATTATAAAAATGGTACATTTCCTAAATAAAGCGTTCACATTTTAAAGATGTTAACACATGTCACTATATGTTAAACATAAATGTTATCATGTTAACTTTAGCACACAACAATCAGATATAAGTACATATCTCTAACAAGGTGGTCACATTATTAACAAACACTTATTTGTGACTATCTTTAGTATATTGTGTGCACGTGTTATAGATCCTTTATCAACACACACACACACACACACACAAAAAAAAAAAAAAAAAAAAAAAAAAAACTTAACATTGGTACATTCCTAAGCTAAGGTGGCCACATTTTCCAAAATGTTCAACAAACATAAACATAGGTCCTTTTTCTAAACTATAGTGGTCACTGTTTTAACATCAACAGATATGTCACCGTGTTTAGTAATTTACGTTAACAATTTAAGATTTCATTTTCTATTATGACAATGATTACTAATATATGTCACATTTTCAAAAGGTGGTCACATTTCACAACTAGGACATGTCACAATGATTAATAATATATGTTATCATGTAAATATTTATTTCAACCTCTAACTATGGTACAGTCCTCAGCATATATAGTAAAATTACCCGCCAAAGTGGTCACATTTTAAAGAAAATAACATATGTCACCATAATTTAAGCATAGATATTACCATGTTAAGTTCAGGTCAAAACATCAAAACACTAAAGCATAGGTACATATCTCTGATTAGGAGGTCACATTTTCAACAATCCCATATATATCACCATATTTAATCTATTATGTTAACATGTTTAGAATATTTTCTAACACATATAACACTGATAATTTTGTCAGTTAGGGTGGTCACATTTTCAACACTAAAATATGTCATCATGTTTATTCATTTATGTTACTAAAGCAAATATTTTTATAATCTTCACAAAAAACAAACATTGGTACATTTCTCGCTACAATGGTCACATATTCAACATTAATACATATGTCGCAATGTTAACACAAATATGTTAACAAGCTAAGCTGCAAAATTCAAATTTATTAAATCCAAAATAGAAACTCAAAACATAGGCACATTACTAAACTGCAGTGGTCACATTATAGGCACTTATACATATGTCAAAATGTTAACACAAATATGTTATCAAGCTAAGCTACAAATTATGTTTACATGTTAAGAAAAATTTAAAACATAACATTGGTATATTTGTCAGCTAAGGTGGTCACATTGTTAACAATCACTTATATGTTAAGAAATAATATCATCTTAGTCTGAAGTGTTCCCATTTTGTAGCTTTTATTCCAAGTAAAACATCCTGAAAGATTATTACCTATGACAAGAGCAACCAAATTTTAAGCTTTGGTTAAAATGGTAACACAGAACTTTAAAATGGTCACATTGCACGCTAAAATGGTAACATATATGAAGATTAATACCTATGACAAGAGCAAACAAATTTTAAGCTTAGGTTAAAATGATAACACTGAACCTCTAAAATGGTCACATTGTACGCTAAAATGGTAACATATATGAAAGATCAATACCTATGACAAGAGCAACCAAATTTTATGCTTTGGTTAAAATGTCAACACTTAACTCTAAAATGGTCACATTGTAAGCTAAAATGACAATCTTTTCAAAAACGCATTTTATTTTACGTTACACATTAGTTGCTGTCAGTTTTATAGACGCATTTGTGCTCGTTAATTTATGTTAATCTTCATAATCAACTAAAACCTTCATCTAAAATTGATTCAACAACAACACCAACACAAATTTCCTTGAAAATTTTGATCTAAAATTTCCCTAAAATCTCATCAATAACATAAAAATAAAAATTACAATCCTTTACTCATCAACATCACACAAAATCCCATCAGCAAAAATTATCAACTAAAATCTTGTGCCATAAAATAAATACTTGGTAATCAATCTTTACTCATCCACCCAAACATTTGTTGGCCTAAAATCTCATCAACAAAGACAACAATATAAAAATAAAATACATTCAATTACCGTCAAAAACCCTAAATCAACCAAAAACCCCTAGTTAAAAAAATTCTCCCAATTTTACATTAAATTCAAAGCCGCAAATCACTAGCCACGATTAAACTTGACAAATAACTATAAACATGATTTAAAATAATAGCGTGAAGTTTATTATAACCATAGAATCAGTTATCCCCAAATTTACATAAACCCTAATTTTCCCGATTTAAAATCAACAATAACAGTTGAGGGATATTAATTAGAAATACAAATACTACAAATGAAATTAGTAAACGAGTGTTGATATGAATTCGGAGTGAATAAATGGAGAGAGATGAAGAGATTACCAGTAACAACGATTGATTTAACACCTTTAAATGAGTTTGATGAAGTATTGATTGTCCAATGCAAAATATGAGATTTTGATGAAGATTTGAATGGATGAATAGGAAGATTTGAGGGATAAAATTTGAAATATTGAGATGAGTGTATGTAGGGTTGGAGAGTTCAGTTTGGTTGTTGATGTATGTTTGACGTTATTTGGTGGTGTTTTCCAAATTTTGTGTAGTAAATGTTCTGTAGTCCTTGTCCCCCACCCAAATATTATATATTATACACAATACCCGCTAGCATCTCACTATTTGGCCCATATTAACTAATACGGTATCTATTCGCTCCGCCTCTCACTTGTGACGGATAGCGTTCGTCACAAATGAGAATTTGTGTAAGAGGAAAAGGATCTGGAGCCTGGACAAGGCTGGTAGTTGTCTTGTTTATGAGCTTTCCTAGTTGGATATAAGATCAGAAAAAAGTACTCACGTGTTGCCTAGTATTGGCCTGGCCAAAAGAGGAAAGGAAAACTAGAATGCACATGCTGAACATACTAATCTTCCTATTGTATGTGTTCTTGTCTTGTTTAGTAAATTAGCTAACTGAGCTTTTGAAATTGACCTTAATTATCCTAGACACTCTTGTTAATAAGGACCTAATCAAGCAGAATTGAGGGCTTGTTCTTCATAATTCTGATAAGGAGAAGCCTTAGACCTGGTACTTGTTGTCATGCCAAAATTGAATTGTTTCTGGTGTGCTTGGGACTGTACTCCTGTTGCAATTTACGTGTAAAATGATTAATTACAAAGCTCTTACTGATTGGGCGGTATGATGTGGTACACTCAATTTATCCGAAAATTTCGTGTAGAAAACAGATCAAAATGAATATAAAAAAGTGAATATAATACGACAAAAGGCATACAAAAATTATCATTCCAAATCTCAATAATGGTCAACAATCGTGAAATTAAATATATTTCATTTTCATTTAATTTTATACGAAGTACATTTAAATTTTACACAATATTTAAGGTACAATTTTATCAACACATCACTGGAATATTTAGTCCTTCTATAAGATAAATCTCAAAAAAAAAAATGTATACACTTAAATAAGAAATATATGTACTCTTTTCTGGTCGCTGTCTTGTTCCCTTTTCAATTGGACAAAAAAATTAAGCAAATGAAATCGGAGCACAAAAAAATTTCCAAATAAAAAAAGAAACAAAATCCAACTAGAATGAAAAAGGAAAGAGGGAACAATACAGGCACTAGCTGCGAATATAAAACTGAAATCAAAATTACAAAATGAGAATGAGAAAATGTACAAAGTAATCACAAAGTCTCATTATAGACGGGAGATATCCGTCTATAGTTATAGACGGGTCAAATATCTACTTACTTAAAGCATAAGACAAACAACAAGTTGCATGGTGGGATCCAAAAATATCACCACTTTAAACATATTTGACCCGTTTTTCAATTTAGACGAATATATCCATTTATAGTTAGACTAATTTGCAATTTAGTTTGGCACAGTCAAGGTCGTTGATTCGCTGTACACCACCAGTATTACTATTACTTGGCTTGTGTACCAAGAGTATGTGGTCATTAGTGACGAAGCCCATTTAAAGTATTCATTGACCCAAGACTCGAAACCAGTATATAATGCAACTCAAATGTCCTTGTTTAAAACACAACCCAACCAACAAACTTGAAAAAAACAGTATTTGATCATATTGTTGATAGTGTACTAATAATGGAGGAAGTGAAAGTGATAGGTGTATGGGGTAGCCCATTCAGCAGGAGAGTTGAAATTGCACTAAAAATGAAAGGGATTGAGTACAAGTTTATAGAAGAAAATTTACGAAATAAAAGTGAGCTACTGCTCAAGAATAATCCGGTTCACAAGAAAATTCCCGTTCTCCTTCATAAGGGTAAACCAATTGTCGAGTCGTTGCTCATTTTAGAGTATATCGATGAGACTTGGAAGGAAAATCCCATTTTACCTCAAGATGTTTATGACAAAGCTTTGGCTCGTTTTTGGGCTTCCTTTCTTGATGATAAGGTAATTATTTGTTTACTGTTTCTTTGTTTTTTATTATAAATTCATCCATTTTGGTGCAAAATAACTAATCAATTAATTGAGAATAAAGGGACCATGTGATGATGAACTATGTTATAAGTCAACGGCTCCCTCCATTCAGAGTAAGTAGCAAGAGATAAATAAACGATTGAAACGGAGAAATTAAGAATATAATAAAAAATAAAGTGTGCTCCCTCAGTTCCTTTTGTTTAAAAAAAATAGTTTGAGATGGTTGACATAAAATTACAGTATTCGGACAGTCCGCTATTAAAGTCGTCATATATAAACCATTGTTGATTGTCTGTCTAATTGACAGATACTGGCAGCAATGCGAAAAACACGAGTGAGTGAAGGAAAAGATAGTGAAAAGGCAATAGAAGAATTGGAAGAGTTGTTGATGAAATTGGAGAATGAGATAAATGGGAAGAAGTTCTTTGGAGGGAACACAATTGGGTTTGTGGACATTGTTGGGTTATTTGTGGCATATTGGTTTCCAATAATTCAAGAAGCAATTGGCAAAGAGCAAGTTATCACAGTTGCCAAATTTCCAGGATTATGTAATTGGAGTGATAACCTGTTAAATAGCAATGTTATTAAGGAAAACTTGCCCGACAAGGACAAATTGATTACCTTCTTTCGAGCTATGTTCCTGGGTACAACCACTACTTAGATGATGGCTACATGAAACACACGTTTGTACCACGTTGTTTTCTATAAGCTTTGTTTTTTTTTTTTTGCTCATGAATAAAGTGTATTGATCTTTTCCCTAATCTTTTCTTCAAGTAATAATGGTGCTTTGTTTTCTCTTATAAGGGTTGCTATCTAGCTTCTCTTTTTCATCTTCTTCTTTTGCCATTTTACAATCGTTTGTAAGAGGAGAAGCTAGAAAAGAGAGGTAGATAGTATTCCTCTTCTCTCATTTTTGGTGAAGATTTCCTCTTCTCTTATTGTAATACATTAAAAGATCATTTAGTTCCATAAGTAATAAATGTTTTACCGAGTAATAGATTGATACCCATATCATATGATATTTTGTTGGTTTTTTTTTTCCAAATCTAATGAGATGGGTCGAATACTTGATGGAAGGGTAAGTATGAGATTCAAGGGGATTAGAATGAAATTAGAATCAATCAAGTATCAGACTCCATTTTAAAATAACCCAACCAGACATTAGATTTGTCCAACTCCAGTCCAATCCATTTCAAAACAAGTCAACCAGACATTAGATTAGTTTACCTTAGCATTCCCTACTAGAATGACTCTTGTATATGTCCATGAATACAACATCCAGTATTTAAGAGATCTGAATAGGGCGAGAGGCTGCGTATTGATAAGTTCACTAATTGAACATCCAATTCTGCCCACTATCTATATTATTGGCCACTACAAATCGATTGAGGTTTAAAAGATATGATTGAATCTACCAATATAATGCATTATCCGTGGCATTAGATCCTAGCATATGACAATTACTACGTCGGTTGAATTAGCAATTTGGATTAGATGGGTTAAAGTAAACAATTACATTGATTGCATGTGAACGATATAACAATATTTAAACATGCATGGATGCTACTAATAGTAGGGCTATTATGCAACACCCTTATAAGTCGGGACCCTTTCTCTAGGCCACCCCAACCCATAGGAGTGTCAGATGACTTGGTTTCCCAAGTTTGTACTACGAACAAACGAGTAAAGAGTAATTTATGACAACGATTTAAAATAGATAAGTTATAGTTAAATAGTTAAGTTCCAAGTTATGGGATTCAAATGACAATCTCCATAATACAACCCAATCAAAATAAAAGTGGAGTATATAAAGAGTCAAAAACTAGACAACAAGGAATGGTGACAAAATGATGTAAGGCCGCTCCCAAGCCTCCCAAACGCATACGCAAATATGTAAACCTGTCAAACCACTGCTCCCCATATGAGCGGAAATCATCATATGGTTCACCACATAAATTTTAAAACATTGTTTAGCTTCAATAATAAAAATGTTCATCTATGTCATGCTACTATGAGAAATTATATGACCATGCAAATGAATGTCTGTAATACCCCGTATTTTATAATTATACAAATAATATTATATTGTATTTTATACGAGTTATGTTATAAGACGGGTAATAAAATAATAAGGATAATAATACATTCCCACCTACCACTATATATACCCCTCACCTTATCCACCCATCACCCATCTTATCCATTCAATATCTCACAAAATCAACAAAAAATAAGAGAGAAAAACGGAGAAGAGAGAAAGAGGAGATTTGGAGATTTCGTCTCTCCGCCTCGAGATCATAAGGTAAAACCATCTCACACTAGTTTATATATTATTTTAATTAACCCGCTTCGACCTTGACCCGCCATAGACCGCTGTTGACCACCCCTTGACCCCGTTGACCGCCCAATTAGGGGTTTGACCGAGCACTTTTATAGATTTGTTGTTGTGCGACCGTCTTAAGACGATTTTTAATCCCCTTACCGTGACCATATAGGGCTGAACATGGGGTGGTTGTGTCGAGGGGAGTGAGGAGGTCACGGTGGTGGTCTTGAGTGGTGGGTTGGGTGGCCGTAGGTGGCGAAATCGAAGGGAAAAAGAGAGGGTGCGCGAGTTGTGTTGCTGTCGTTGGTGTTACTGTTGCTGCTGTTGTTGCCACGGCATGGTGGGTGGCCACTGGACCCACCGTAGTTAGGGGCGGTGGCCGGCACCGACGAGGGTGGTGATTTTGGGTTGTATTCGTGTAACAACCCAGTTTCTCTAATGACTTAATTAACGAAAGCGGAAAGAAAGATAAGTCATAAAAATCAGTAAAATTTAAAACCGTCAACTCATATTGAGTTGATTCATAAAACTGGATGTTTAGAACATAAAACAAGGTCTGATATCCGAATTACAAATTTAAAGCAAGGTCCGACTTTAATAAAAGTTTGCTACATAAACTCATGAAAGATCAACATAAGATGTTTTATTCTCTCGACAGTCCCCTCCTAAGTCCAAGTCTTCATGATCCATGTTACCTGAAACATCATTAAAATAAAACTGCCCCACTTAGTGGGAGTAACCTAACCGTCCTCTATCAACGGCCTCTTATCATGGAGAATATTAGTAATGCAATTAGGCGGTCAAACATACAACTCCAGTCACATTACAACATCGACATGCACACATGTGATATGTACATGAAGTAACACATTGGTTCATATTGGCATATGACATGATAAATATGTGAATATAACGACATTATTCAACAACATGTGATATAAATCAACATATAGTAAATCCAAGTAGATATTATGCGGATAAAAACTTGTAGTCATTTCTTTTTAAAATATTTATTTTCTTCATAAAAAGCACGGGACGTGACTACTAATGTCACACGCATACTCACGGCTTGCATCTCACCTTGAGTACGAGTGGGAGCATCAATCCCGTCGATCATATCGATACTAGGAGGTTTACATCTCACCCCTAGTGCCCAATAGGACTGGACGACTAAATTGACTTGGTTTAGCAACCAGAATCGTGGGGAAGAACAGACGGCTAATGGATGGACTCAGAGGTCCCATTTAAGTGACATGTCCCATACACTTCGAGGCACCAAGACAATCATAACTGTCAAGGTCTGCACACGATCGCAACCGTGAAATAATATTTGCCAAGATATCTGAAAGGTAGTAAAGCCGATCAAGCTCTGTCAATATATGCGCATATACCCACTCCACACTTCTTGGAACACGCAGACTCCTCGGTGGCGGTGGTCGACTACTATCCTAACGACAATCCCTCCACACGCAGCTTCGGGATGTGCTGTCCGTACTTGTATAGCATAAGCTCTCTAAGCATTCTTCCGACACGTCGATCCCTAAAATTTACCAAGGTAGCGCCCAACATATAGCACGAAAGACTCACATGTGTCTCATAGAGACGATGATACATCGATATGCGGACCATCCCAACATATCGACAACATAGCGGCACTTGGCTCAGAGGTCCCATTCAAGGGGCATACCCAAGATAACCGGAAATAGCATACCGATTCAGAGGTCCCATTTAAGTGGCATGTTCGGCAGCTAGGATAACATGGCGGTAAAATGATACCGGACTTACAGACTCCCGCAGGCCCTAGTCCAAGCTGTGGAAAACGCTTTTACTCCATGAGAAATTCATGGGTATTAATCTTAACCGAGTAGTGTATTTGAGATTTGGAAAATCTTATTCAAGTAATATATTAGAAAGTATTCATTATTTCTAATTCGTTATTCAAGGATTGGAATTGCTAGATACATTATTTTCAAGTATAAATTTACTTTGACTTAGTAACTATTGACTAATTAATTAGTCAATGGTTAACCAAGGTCGTCATAGTCAACTCACAGCTTAACTAATATTTTAATTAGTCAAGGCATGACTAGAGACAAGTCCTTAAGTTTTATTTAATATTCAAATAAGGTCCTTATAATTATTATATTGATTTACTTATAATTTGAAGGTGAAGACAAGTATTTTAAAATAAAACCTTCAAAGGCATTTGAGTCCAAAATTTAATAATTTCATCAAAATTTCTAAGAATCACTTTTACACTTGTTAAGATCTTTAAAGGTTGTTTCTAAAACGGTTTTTAGAATAAAATTTACTTAAACTCTTAAAACAGTTATTAAAATAACTAAGCAAGGTAGTTTTAGTTCAAAACTGAATAATTTAATATAATTATTTTAATAAGGTATTTGTATATTCTCCTTGCTGTATTACACTTGAATAAAACTTTATTTTTATAAAGTAGCTTCACCAAATAAATTTAAGATATTAAAATCGTATTAGACCATAGAGCGGCCTTTTTGTTTATTTTCGAAAAGGGTCATAAACTAAGTATTTTCTTACAAGATTTCTCCAGGTTATTCCTCATAATATAATTGAACTCCTGTAATTTTTTTATGATTTTTAAAAGGGTATATAAATTACTGAATTTCGTACATTATTCAGGCTTGTAGGAATTTTATAAAATAGAATAAAAATCGTATCGATACAAGGTCTGCGCCTAAAAATCCTATAAATCAGAAGGTAAAACATATAAAAATTTCAACTCTATTCATGCATGAAACGAAATGAGTGCAAATAAGAAGTTTCATCATTTTTCATACAAGTTAGCATATGCATACAAATTTTCATTTTGACTTTGTTTTAGTGGATCCAACATGTGAGTGCATATTAAAAATTTATTCAAAGGTATATTTCTCATGTGAGGTGATGACACAATTATTAAGCTTATAGACATGATTGGCACATTGTCAATTTCCACATAATAATTTATTTAAGTGATTTATTTAAGGTGGACAACAACATGCATGTAACAAGCAATATTATGTTGCACTAAAAAAATACATATATGACACTAGTTAGAAAGACTTATCCTACCAAGATATGTCTATTTGCCTCCTGACTAGATTACTACTATTCTACAATTACGAGGCAGAGGGTTAGGTTAGGTTACCTTAAAGGTTGTCCAGGTCTTGAATGTAATCGAAGATGCTTAGATCAACAGGCTCCTCCTCTTCCTCCTCTAATTTGATTCCATGATAACAACAAAATAACAAACAAGTTAGTAATAAATTATCTACTTAATTAATCTAGTAATTATAATCAAGGAAGAGTTAGGAAAGAAAAAGGGAATAAAAAGTATACGAGTTTTAACTTAGGCTTTGTGGGATATGGAAGATGTGAGTATGCAACTAAGTGGAGCAAGGTGTGAAATAAGGTGCTTTAAATAGGATGTCAAAGTACTCACTCCATGTGTATAAGTTCACGGATCATTTGCATGCTAGTGGAAACCATCACAAAGGACAATGGCCATGGTTTGTGTAAGAGTGAGGTCTAGTCCATGCACAAGGGTGAAGAAAGAAACAAAAGCTCATGAAGGATTAGACTCCTCATAAGAATGGATGTATTTGGGGTGGAAGAAGAGTCACAAGCTGCTGCAATTTCTTAAATATGGGAGGTACAAACAAAACCTTTGTTTGTTTGCAAAGTCATCATAGAATTGATTATAGACACCATGATTTTATGAAGGCTCTTTGCACAACCGAGCAGGTTTGGGATTTTAAAGTTGTTAATGGCTAATGAAAATATTACCATGGTGTCGGGCTCGGAAAAATAATAAATTTAGGCTTTTGTTTCACCTCAATCGGAGTCCGGATGAGTAAATAGGGGCCAAAATACGAAGATGGATTAAAGTTACGCGCGAGGGAAAAGTCGTAACTTATATAATGATTGTTTCGAAGACTAAAAGGTATTGAAAGAAATTTCAAGTTTCTCTTCTAAGATTATAATATCATAATTAATTATGTAAATATGCGATTAAAAACACGGGGTGTTACAGTACATCCCCCTTAAAAGAATTTCGTCCTCGAAATTCATGATAACTAAAGAGGTGCAAACTACCTAATCAAAAAGCTCGGGGTATCTTTCGCGCATGGACTCTTCGGTCTCCCAAGTAGCATGGTCGAGGTTTTGACTTAGCCATCGAACTTTGACCAAAGGTACCGACTTCCTCCTGAGTGTCTTGGTCTCTCGGGCCAGAATCTCCACCGGTCTTTCAGAGTAAAGAAGGTTGGGTTCGATAGCGACAACATCAGGTGTAAGGACATGTGATGGGTCGCTTCTATACTTCCGTAGCTAGGACACGTGGAACACGTTATGCACCTTTGATAGGTTTGGTGGTAGCGCTAAACGATAGGCCACTTTGCCAACTTTCTCCAAGATTTCGTATGGTCCGATGTACTTTGGGCCGAGCTTCCCTTTTAGGCCAAATCGTCTTACTCCTTTCATTGGTGATACCTTTAGGAAAACATGATCTCCCACGGCAAACTCGATCGGTCTTCGGTGTTCTTTGGCGTAGGCTTTCTGTCGATCTTGCGCAGCTTGGAGTCTTTCTCGGATAATCTTAATCTGCTCAATCTGGTCTTGAATAGTCTGAGGTCCTAGTGTCAGATGGTCGCTGGCGTCATCCCAGCATACTGGACTTCGACACTTTCTTCCGTAAAGTGATTCGAAAGGTGCACAACCCAAACTCGCATGGTGACTGTTGTTGTAGGAGAACTCTATCAAGGGTAGCTGTTTTTCCCAACTGTCATTAAATTCTAGGACACATGCCCTCAGCATATCTTCTAGCGTTTGTATTGTCCTCTCCGTTTGTCCGTCTGTTTGAGGATGGAATGCGGTGCCCAAGTTGAGTTTACTCCCCATGCATTCCTGTAGTCTTCCCTAGAAGTGTGAAACAAAACGAGGGTCTCTGTCAGATACGATGTCCTTTGGCACTCCATGTAGTCGAATGATGTCCTTCAGGTAAGATTTTGCCAGTTCCTCCATGCTCCAAGTCTCTCGTATCGGAATGAAGTGTGCCACCTTTGTCAATCTATCGACAACTACCCAAATCGCATCCTTGTTGCTTTGGGTTCGTGGTAGTCCCATTACAAAATCCATGGAGATGGAATCCCACTTCCTCACTGGAATGTCCAAGGGTTGTAGTAGGCCTCCGGGTCTTTGGTGTTCGAACTTCACCTTCTGGCAAATGAGGCACTTGGCCACATATTCTGCTATATCCCTCTTCATCCCATGCCACCAATATTGTAGCTTCTAATCCTTGTACATCTTATCAGATCCTGGGTGAATGGAATATCTCGAACTGTGTGCTTCCCACAAGATCTTCTTGCGAATGGCTTCATAAAGAGGCACACACCACCTTCCTTTAAATCTCAAGCTCCCATCTGGATAGATTTCGAATCCTTCGGATCTTCCCTGTGGTATACCTTCTCTGATCTTTACTAACTCTGGATCTTCCCATTGTAGAGCTCTAAGTTCATGATACAAATCGGGTTCAGCAGCCATTGTAATACCCCGTATTTTTATATAATAAATTAAATGGATATTATTAATTATTAATTATTATACATTTTATATTACTAATTAAGTCGGGTAAATTGTTGAGTCGATAATTATGTTAAGTTATTTTATTTAACTCGCGTCGTATCAAGCTAAGTTAATTGAGTCGGTTTTATATGGAATTCGAAATGTGAGCTGAACCTTTGAGCTGGCCCATTAACTGTTCAGCCCATTTAACCCTAATTAACCCTAAGCCCATTAATCATAACCCTAAACCTAATTATAACCTAAACACTACCCTAATCTCTACCCCCTACCCGCCTCCCTCCTACCTCCTTTTTCAGATCCAATCTCAGCCATTCACGCAAATAGAGAGAGAAAGAGAGTGAGCTAGGTGTTGACGGTGCTGCAAGGACGAGCAAGGGTCTAGTGTCGACGACCTAGGGTGGCAGTGGTGGTTGTCGTGGTGGCAGGAAGGTAAGCACTCAACACCTTCTTCTCTGTTTTCGCATTATGACGGGTTTTTGGTAGGTTGTTTCGCGTCTTGTAATGGCGTCTAGGGTAGTTGTTGGCAGGGTATTGGTAATGGGTGGTAAGGGACGAGTATAATGGTGGTGTTTAGGGCGGTTGTTGGTGGTGTTAGTGGCGGTAATAGGCGGCGGCAACAGGGGGGGTAACAAACGAGTTAGAGATGGGATTTATGCGGGTTTTAGACGGGTAGTTTTGGGGTGGCGCCACCATGGACTTGGGGGAGGTCGAAGTGGTGGTGCCACGTGTGTCAGATTCGTCGTTCGACGGTGGTGTCAAGGGTGGTGGTTAGGCGAGGGAGCAGGGGGTGTGTCGTGGTGGCAGTCGAGCCAAAAATGGCCTGTTGAGGCGGCAAGGTTGCAGACATGGGGTATTGATGGCGGTGGTTCAGACCACCGGCGTGGGTCGACCACGTTGGTGGTGGTCGGAGGTGACCAGGCCAGACCTGGTGTCAGGCCTGGTGGTCGGTGAGGTGAGGGGGTGGTGGTTGTCGGAGAGAGTTGTGTCACGTTGAAGGGGATGCGTGGGTTAGTCGGGTTTGATTCGTTTAATTATTATTTAAGTTATCGTATTCTAAATTAATTAATTAACTCCCGAGTGCATTAAAATAATTAAAGACGGGTTTTCATAGTTTAATCATTATATTTCGTTAATGGGTCATATTCTTAATTAAGTAATGTAATTCCCGTGTCATTAAATAATTCAGTTAATTTAATTCCCGAGTTATTTAATATAATTAAGGGCGGGTTTGAGTCGGGATTTGTTGAGTTGTCCAATGTTTGATTCAGACTTTCTTAATCATATAATTCGCTTAATTATCATATTGGTTATCCAATTTAATTCCCGAGACATTTAATAATTCAAGTCGGGTGTTGAGTTGTTCAAATATTGATACGGGTTTTTCTTAAAAGCATAATTCGTTTAATCCTTTAATTACCATTTTGGGTTTTAGTTCGAGTTGCTTAAATAATAAAATAATAATTAATCATAATTAATTATCTTGAGTCGAGTTTAAGGGAAAGTTACTATATCGGGAAAGTTTCCATTTTTAGGAAGTTCTATCATTAATAACCCTCTATGTTGGGAACGGGAATAGTTAAGTAATTGTTATCATTATTTATCTTTCAGAGAACGATTTTGTGATGGAATATTATTGGACATCTGTCCATTGGACGGCTTAACTGCTTAATTGGATTTCTTTGGCACTTTGAGGTAGGGAAATACACTTGTCCTATTATCGTCATAGTTGAATTGTGTTGACTTGATTCCTGGTTGTTGATTTACGTTATCATTTATATTCGGAAAGGTGATTGACTGATTTGGTCGTATTGAGTATGATATCACAACATCGGGTAACTGGCATGACTTTATGATTTATCGATTCGGTGATTTATATACATATTGCATTGCATTAATTACTGTTGAGCATTTCATATGCATTGGAGTTGGAGGAGGATGTGGTGGTGACGGTGTTGAGATACGATGTGATGTTGTGATAAGGCCCAGGCGGGTTCTGCAGGACTTGCCCTGGTGTCCTCGGTATTATTGGTGGCGGATCGACTTGGTCGATATTTATAGTCTAGGGGATCGGTATGGTGGGCGTTCGGGGTTTGAGATGTGTGTGATGAGTTGAGATGGAGATGGAGGTGACGGAGTATCATGCATATCATATTTTATTGTTTTATTGTTTTCCCTACTCAACCTCGTGGTTGACCCTGTGTATTCGTGAACACCTGTGATGAACCGTTTATGGGGAGCAGACTTGACAGGTTTAAGAGATAGGACGGGAGCGTGATGGGCGTGAGACACTTTGGATCGACGACCTAGTAGCTAGATCATCATCTAGAAGACTTCACTTTTACTTACGTCAGTTCTTGTAATTTAATTTGAAAAGAGAATTTGTAATAATTAAGTTAAAATATTATATAAATTGCCTTGGAGTTTAATTTGTTATTCACTGCCTCGGGAAACCGAGATGGTAACAGTCCGTTTTATGAGGGAATGTCTTGACGAGGACTTCTTTTATAAACCGGGGTGTTACAAAGTGGTATCAGAGCGAACGATCCTCAGGCCTGAACCAATGAGCTCAATGAACATAGGATGTGTCTAAATAAAATGAACCGGGATAGAATCGTTAGGAGCACACTACGGTAAGGTATGAGTTAGGGGCCCCCTCACACCGAACCTGTGATCCTCTCAGTTGAACCGGAAACCATGAGTGTATACGAGAGAAAGGGTAGAATAGTTGCTTGAGGATGAACAGGAATTCAAATATCGTTGCCTAAGTATTAACTGATTGATGCATTGATTATTGCTTAATTGAGTTGATGTATGCCTTGAGACCATATATTCTAACCATTATGCAGGACAACGCTACGGTAAGTAAATTGTATGAATGATGTGTTGATAGTACTACTATGACTAAGTAATATGCGGTTATGTGATCCCGAAGCCATGTTAGTATAGTCTTGCGATAGTAATAAGAAACACGATAGAATTTCATATCTTTAGTCATCACAAACGTGACTTAGATGTAATGAGTAGATCGAGATGCGAAGGGATTCTATGGGGTATATGTTTACGTAAGTGCAGTGTGAGATCTAAGTTGGTATGGGTTAGTATCGATAGTATAGTTGTAAGAATTGGGACATAGGAAATGAATGACTTAGTGATAAAACTCGTTTTGGTTGATGTTACTCTTTAATCGACCTTACTGCCATTTCTTCTCTGTTTATTGCCTACGAATAAAAATTTTATGAGAGGTAGCCTTGTGAGTTAGTGTTCATTTGGCGTCGGTTTCATGCTTATATGATATACGGATTCGGAGTAATAAATATTTTAGTAAGCTAGGGTTAGAGAGTCCCTGTGCAGTGATGTTTGACCAATGATTTTGTAAAAATCCTCATTTAAATGGAATTAATAATTTTCGCATAATTCCAACTCCATCGGTCGTAAAATTCACATATGTGTTCAAATTGATAAGCCACGAAAGAAATCATGTTGTCTCTATATTTAATAATAAGTTTTGCAAATTGACCCAAATTTCAGACCAATTGCTGTCACATGTTTGTTTGGACCAACTAAGTTGTAAAATTCTTTAAAAATGGAATTCTTGTGCTTTAAACCTAACTCTATTTTCCTGTGTTTTGAACTCACCGTGTTTCATAAAAGTAATATGAAACAAGTTTTAATCGAACAATTATTTATTCGTGATTTTTGGAAGTTACAACGTGAATCAAAACATTTAAAATGTGCGTCTATGTCGAAATTGCATACGATTGTTTGATTAATTCATGAGTCTTAGTAATGTGAATTTATAATGTTTTATATGACGGTAGTAGCACGCATGTTCAGTAGTTATGCATTTTAACAAGTGATAAAATTAAAACTTAGTTGATAACCTTGTTGGCATGATAATATGAGTAAAATTGAATAACTTGAATTGATTCTTAATCAATGGTGAAATATTTTATACGAGTCCAGTGTTTGCATATTTTATATATGTTTGGCATGTTGTAATGTCTCTCGTGTGTTCATAACCTTGCATAGTGGTCGGATAGATAAAAATATAAAACTATATTGCCGTATCTTGGTAAAGTTGATGGCGTAAAAAGTTAATTTGATTATTCTAATATACTCGCATGAATATTTACAATAATTATGTTTAAAAGTTTACCAATGGGTGGTAGTAATGATTGTGTCTAAATGTTCACACACGTAGAATGACATTTGAGTTCTAATGCCTTTTATATGAGTCGGTGTGCCTATAGTATATTTATTACTTACATTGCATTAATCTATTTCAGGGGACCTAAACCTAGGACAGGATAATAAACGGTGTTGTTAATTCTTAGTGGATATGTTCACCATTATATTGTCATAAAATGCTAAAATGATTTTGCAATTGTAGCACGACATTTGACATATCTAGATTCTCGAGTCGTTACTATCAATTATATTTTAATAAAGATTGTTCATGATAATTATATTAGCAATTATAATGGGATAACCCTTCTGATGATTCACATGATATGCGTTGGTTTAAATGATAGTCGTTATAGCTACGTTTAGTTGAGCCGTGAATATAACAGAATAAAGAAGTGCAATTAAAATTCTGATGATTGAGGTAATAATCGTTCATTAGTAAAGATAGGACTGAAATGAATAAGATGAACCTGTAAATTACGATATATGAGTTGACACCTAAACTTGTTTTGTTTAAAGGAATTGAATTAAGTTCTCTGATTTTGAGTTTCGTAGTAAGCTGTAAATGGATTCTATGACAGCCCTGTTATAAGATTATGTTAAGAAAGTTATTCACCGTCCAGTATAAAAGTAAAAGTTTTGCAAATCAAATTAAATTTTGTCATGTAAGTATAAATTCGGAATGAGATTTCGGCCGATTATCGATTGTATGGTTTCATGATAGTTGCTAGCCTGAGAAATGAAACTAGAACGGAGTCAGAAGTAGTGGGATAATCTAGACATATTGTTCGTTCATATAGCGAATTGGTGGATGTGGTTAATTACGAGTGTCAAAACGGGAATGTAATGTGGTGATTTAAGTGAGTTGTGTGTCAACATGGTACGTTAATATTAGCATGACAGGTAACGAATAATTGTAAAATTGGTGTCGTTAAATACATTAATCTTGTATGTCATTGAGTTGGGTGCAGTTTAAATATATTCAATACCAAGAACGAAATTTTATGCATGATAGTCTTGTATGATTAACCTTACAATATCGCGGTTTACTCGCTTGTTGACTCGACCAATAAGTTGTAAAAATTTGCCAATCAAGGTGCTTTCGTCATTCATGAATAAATACCAAACCCTTTTGCTATGAGGATTAAAAATATTTCTAGGCTGATAAGTACTGCGAAACTGATTGTCTTCATTTGGTGATTACGTGGCTCGACCTAAAAGCGCACAATTATGTAAATGAAAGTCGATTTGGACCTATTAGGTTATAAATTTTCATAAATCGATTTAGTAAGTCTTGGACCCTAATTCTTTTCTCATGTTGATGGATCCCCTATGTTTCTAAGGTAAAAGATTACAATAATTGGTAAAATGAATAATTACTAATGATTTTTACTGGTAACGGTAGCCACTTTCAGTTGTTAGCAGTAGTTTGAGAACTTTTGTTATAATAATGAGGTTACGAGGACGTAACCATATTTTTAGTTGGGTAGGATTGTAAAATCTTGATGTTTAATTTGCACTTGTTTGTAGATTGTAGTTTGACCAAGTTGATGTTTCGTTGTGAGGTTGCCTATGCAAATGAGTTCTATATGTGTTATTCCTACTTCTGTTAGTTGGTTGATGTGTAAAAGGAGAGTATAGTCAAACTACCGGTATTGAGTTATGAGTTGTGGGGCCTTTGTGCCGAGTTACGTTTGCGGTCCAGTGCGACCATGGTTGTTGAGTTACTTGAGTTTGAGGTCGGAATTTAGATGGAAAATGACGGTGTTCTCAGATGATTATATAGTTGTTATATATCTGTGTTCGCAGGTAGTTATTAGTTGCAGTTAGTTGGGTTAAGAAAAGACGAGTTAAACTTCGGGACAAAGTTTGTTTTTAGGAGGGCGGAATGTAACATTTCGCATTTGTTGTGTGTAATTGATGTGTCAAAAGTGTGTGTTAACCATGTTAGAAATGCGTGACGTCCGTAAGTACAATATGCAATACCATCTTGAGGTTTGGGGTATGGGAGCGAACTTCGGGACGAAGTTCATTTTAAGGGGGGAAGACTGTAATACCCCGTATTTTTATATAATAAATTAAATGGATATTATTAATTATTAATTATTATACATTTTATATTACTAATTAAGTCGGGTAAATTGTTGAGTCGATAATTATGTTAAGTTATTTTATTTAACTCGCGTCGTATCAAGCTAAGTTAATTGAGTCGGTTTTATATGGAATTCGAAATGTGAGCTGAACCTTTGAGCTGGCCCATTAACTGTTCAGCCCATTTAACCCTAATTAACCCTAAGCCCATTAATCATAACCCTAAACCTAATTATAACCTAAACACTACCCTAATCTCTACCCCCTACCCGCCTCCCTCCTACCTCCTTTTTCAGATCCAATCTCAGCCATTCACGCAAATAGAGAGAGAAAGAGAGTGAGCTAGGTGTTGACGGTCTTTGCAAGGACGAGCAAGGGTCTAGTGTCGACGACCTAGGGTGGCAGTGGTGGTTGTCGTGGTGGCGGGGAAGGTAAGCACTCAACACCTTCTTCTCTGTTTTTCGCATTATGACGGGTTTTTGGTAGGTTGTTTCGCGTCTTGTAATGGCGTCTAGGGTAGTTGTTGGCAGGGTATTGGTAATGGGTGGTAAGGGACGAGTATAATGGTGGTGTTTAGGGCGGTTGTTGGTGGTGTTAGTGGCGGTAATAGGCGGCGGCAACAGGGGGGGTAACAAACGAGTTAGAGATGGGATTTATGCGGGTTTTAGACGGGTAGTTTTGGGGTGGCGCCACCATGGACTTGGGGGAGGTCGAAGTGGTGGTGCCACGTGTGTCAGATTCGTCGTTCGACGGTGGTGTCAAGGGTGGTGGTTAGGCGAGGGAGCAGGGGGTGTGTCGTGGTGGCAGTCGAGCCAAAAATGGCCTGTTGAGGCGGCAAGGTTGCAGACATGGGGTATTGATGGCGGTGGTTCAGACCACCGGCGTGGGTCGACCACGTTGGTGGTGGTCGGAGGTGACCAGGCCAGACCTGGTGTCAGGCCTGGTGGTCGGCGGTGAGGGCTGGTGGTTGTCGGAGAGAGTTGTGTCACGTTGAAGGGGATGCGTGGGTTAGTCGGGTTTGATTCGTTTAATTATTATTTAAGTTATCGTATTCTAAATTAATTAATTAACTCCCGAGTGCATTAAAATAATTAAAGACGGGTTTTCATAGTTTAATCATTATATTTCGTTAATGGGTCATATTCTTAATTAAGTAATGTAATTCCCGTGTCATTAAATAATTCAGTTAATTTAATTCCCGAGTTATTTAATATAATTAAGGGCGGGTTTGAGTCGGGATTTGTTGAGTTGTCCAATGTTTGATTCAGACTTTCTTAATCATATAATTCGCTTAATTATCATATTGGTTATCCAATTTAATTCCCGAGACATTTAATAATTCAAGTCGGGTGTTGAGTTGTTCAAATATTGATACGGGTTTTTCTTAAAAGCATAATTCGTTTAATCCTTTAATTACCATTTTGGGTTTTAGTTCCGAGTTGTTTAAAATAAAATAATAATTAATCATAATTAATTATCTTGAGTCGGGTTTAAGGGAAAGTTACTATATCGGGAAAGTTTCCATTTTTAGGAAGTTCTATCATTAATAACCCTCTATGTTGGGAACGGGAATAGTTAAGTAATTGTTATCATTATTTATCTTTCAGAGAACGATTTTGTGATGGAATATTATTGGACATCTGTCCATTGGACGGCTTAACTGCTTAATTGGATTTGCTGGCACTTTGAGGTAGGGAAATACACTTGTCCTATTATCGTCATAGTTGAATTGTGTTGACTTGATTCCTGGTTGTTGATTTACGTTATCATTTATATTCGGAAAGGTGATTGACTGATTTGGTCGTATTGAGTATGATATCACAACATCGGGTAACTGGCATGACTTTATGATTTATCAGTTCAGTGATTTATATACATATTGCATTGCATTAATTACTGTTGAGCATTTCATATGCATTGGAGTTGGAGGAGGATGTGGTGGTGACGGTGTTGAGATACGATGTGATGTTGTGATAAGGCCCAGGCGGGTTCTGCAGGACTTGCCCTGGTGTCCTCAGCTGTTGAGCTGGCAGATCGACTTCGGTCGATATTTATAGTCTACCGGGGATCGGTATGGCTGGGCGTTCCGGGGTTTGAGATGTGTGTGATGAGTTGAGATGGAGATGGAGGTGACGGAGTATCATGCATATCATATTTTATTGTTTTATTGTTTTCCCTACTCAACCTCGTGGTTGACCCTGTGTATTCGTGAACACCTGTGATGAACCGTTTATGGGGAGCAGACTTTGACGGGGTTTAAGAGATAGGACGGGAGCGTGATGGGCGTGAGACACTGGATCAGACGACCTAGTAGCTAGATCATCATCTAGAAGACTTCACTTTTACTTACGTCAGTTCTTGTAATTTAATTTGAAAAGAGAATTTGTAATAATTAAGTTAAAATATTATATAAATTGCCTTGGAGTTTAATTTGTTATTCACTGCCTCGGGAAACCGAGATGGTAACAGTCCGTTTTATGAGGGAATGTCTTGACGAGGACTTCTTTTATAAACCGGGGTGTTACAGCCATGGCATTCAAGGTTAACTTTCCTTTATTCACAACCTCAACTTCCAACTTCTCTAAGTCTCGTACTATCCCGTGAGCTGTCTTCCTACTCAGGGCATCGGCGACGACATTTGCCTTCCCTTCATGGTATTGCAACTCAATGTCGTAGTCCTTGATGAGTTCTAACCACCTCCTCTGTCTCATGTTTAACTCCTTCTGGGTGAAAATATACTTGAGGCTCTTGTGGTCCGTGTAGAAGTTACATCTAACTCCATATAAATAATGCCTCCAAATTTTCAAAGCAAAAACTACAGCTGCTAGCTCCAGGTCATGAGTTGGATAATTTTTCTCATGCACCTTCAACTGTCGAGACGCATAAGCAATCACTTTCCCTTTCTGCATTAGCACACATCCTAGACCATTTAAGGATGCGTCGCTGTAGACGTCGTACTCTTCTCCATCGGTTAGTAAAGTTAGGATTGGGGCTGAGGTGAGTCGGGGTTTTAGCTCCTGGAAGGCCTTCTCACACTCTTCGGTCCAAATGTACTTAGACTCCTTCTGTAAAAGTTTGGTCATAGGTCTCGCGATCTTTGAAAAGTCTTGGACAAATATTCGGTAGTAGCCTGCTAAACCCAAGAAACTTCGAACTTCAGAGACATTCTTTGGGGATTGCCATTCTTCCACGGCCTTGATCTTGGCGGGGTCTACTTTTACTCCCTGATCTGTTATGATATGTCCCAGAAATGCCACTTCCTTCAGCCAAAACTCACACTTGGATAGTTTTGCATACCACTTTTGTTGTCGCAGCTTGTCGAGAACTGCGCGAAGATGAACCTCGTGCTCGAACATAGTTTTAGAGTATATTAAGATGTCATCGATAAAGACAACGACACACTTATCTAGGTATTCTCTAAACGTGCGATTCATCTGATCCATGAACACTGCTGGTGCGTTGGTCAATCCAAAAGGCATTACGTTAAACTCATAGTGACCATATCTGGTTCTGAAAGCTGTCTTCGGAATATCCTCTTTTCTTACTGGAATTTGATGGTAACCAGATCTGAGATCGATCTTGGAGAATACTCCCGCTCCTTTCAATTGGTCGAAAAGATCATCGATACGTGATAACAGGTATCGGTTCTTAATGGTGACCTTGTTCAAGTCGCGATAGTCGATACACATCCTCATACTCCCATCTTTCTTCTTCACAAATAGCACTGGTGCTCCCCATGGTGATGCACTTGGTCGGATGAAACCCTTTTCGATGAGTTCCCCTAGTTGAATCTTCAACTCTTGCAACTCTTTTGGGGCCATACGATATGGTGACTTTGAAATCGGTGCAGTGCCTGGCACTAGGTCGATAGAGAACTCTACATCGCGCTCTGGTGGTATTCCTGGTAATTCCTCGGGAAATACCTCAGGAAATTCCCGGACTACGGGTATGTCCTCGATCCTGAGCTTTTCCCCTCCTATGGAATTTATGTTGCACAAGAAGGTATGTTCTCCTTTACGCATCTGGCTCGCTAGCTTCATAGCGTTGATGACCTTAACTCGAGTGTTCGGTATGTAACCTCTATAAGTTACTCTTGCTCCGAGCGAGTTCCTTAGTGAAATCTTTTGGTCTCTACACTCAAACTTGGCATGGTACTTTGCTAGCCAATCCATTCCCAAAATGATGTCGAAACCAGGTAGGTCGAGGCTGATGAGGTTAGCCGGAAAGGTCGAACCAAGGATGATAACAGGAACGCCTCGGTACCTCGCTTTGCAGTTTAGGGTCTGACCGTTAGGAATCACAATGGATGCATGGATTGCTTCGGGATTTGGAAGTTTAGCTTTAGCTACGAAGGTTGGTGATACATGTGATAGAGATGCTTCTGTGTCAAACAATATGAAAGCCATACAAGAATTAACCAGAAATTTACCAGTGATTGTATCGGCTTGTTCCTCTTCTCCACCATCGATCATCATGTAAGCCCTTCCCTGAATCAGTGGGGTTCCCGTCTTCTTGGGACAGACGTAAGATTTGTTACCTTCCTCTTTACAGAAAAAACAGATGATGGGTTTCCCGTTACACTGTTTGCCAGGGTGCGGAGCCTGTTTGCATAGATAACACTTTGAAGTTGAGCCCTGTGTGTCGTCATTACCGGTATTGTTGCCCTTAGGAAAGATCTTGTTTGATAAGTTGGACTGAAATTTCCTGGCAAAAGGTTTTGACTTTTGGTGAAAAGGTTTTTGATGACGAGGTTTCTGATAAAGGGGTTTCTGATAGTGAGGTCTTTGGTAAAGGGGTTTCTGGATGAAACTGTTATGGGACACTGTAGGGGTAAAGGTTTTCTTCTTCTTCTTGTCCGCATTTTGGATGGCAGCAAAAATGGCCATGGCTTTCTCGTAGGCAGCTTGGAAAGTTGGGAAGTCATGCCCCACCATCAACTGGTTCAAACTGGGCTCCATTTGACGCACATACTGATTGATGCGCGTCTCCTCATCTGGTACCAGTCTCTTGGCGAACTTGGAGAGTTCATCAAACTTGCGAGTGTACTCAGTAAGAGTCATAGCTCCCATCTCTAGGTTGTGGAACTCTTGTTCCTTCTGATGCTTCATAGATGGATGATAGTATTTCTTCTCAAGGCTGGCTCTGAACTTGTTCCATCCGTATCCAGGGGTTGTCTTGAAAGCTTCTTGAGCGATTGTCCACCAATCGTTCGCTGCTCCTTTGAGGTAGTAGGATACTATCTCAATCTTTTCCTCTTCGGGAGTGTGGCTTAGCCTCAGCAGTTTCTCCATTTCTCCTAGCCAATTTGCAAGATCATTAGGATCGTCGGAGCCATAGTAAGATGGAGGTCGATGCTTTGAGAACTGATCGAAAGCGGAGGGATGGTGTTGGTGTTGGTGTTGGTTCTGGTTCTGGTTCTGGTTCTGGTTCTGGTTCTGGTTGTTCAGTAGCTGCGTGATTGTTACTTGTGATGCAGCTAGTTGAGCAGCCATCTGAGTCATAGCCTCCTCATATCCTTGTCTCCGTAAGTCCTCTTGGGGGTTTCCGTTTCCATTCCCGTTGCTCCTTGTTAATGTCATCTGCTCGAGGTGTGGTATCATCAGTAAAAGAAAATACATGCACCAACCAGAAGTGAGACAAAAGTAGAACAAAGCAAGAAGAACAAGAATGAATTCATTGTTAACTTCCTTGTTACAAGCTAACAATAAGTGGCTTCATTAGGTGGCGGTTACAAGGAAATCTATAACTAGCATAAAAGAACGCAGTTAAACCTACGGTAGACTGAGCTAGGGTTTAGGTTTCCTAGTCTCTATCTAGTACAGAAATCTTGCTCCTTTCTCGATTGCTCTGGCACAGGCATTGAGTGCTAACTTGAACTCGTACCAATCATAGTAATGGTTCTCTTGATCTCCTCTGGCTAATATGCGGTTCCACCATAATTCTGCCTTCCCTATCAGCTTGGTGGTGGCGAACTCTACCTTCCAGTCGGGTGGTACATTATATTCCTTAAATCTCCATTCACAAACTCTGATAAAGTTTGGGTAGTCTGGTCTCTCGAAGAAGAAAATTGGGCCATTGCCACAGAAGTTTGCTCGAGCATTTTCCTTTTTCTTTGTAGCAGCTTCTAGCTTGGGGTTCCTCTCCCGGTGGGTGAAGTGAAAATTATTGGCCTCATCTTCCCAGTCAGTAGTCCGATTTTGGTGTGCCGATTTAATCCTTCTTATCTTGTTAGGGTGATCCCTAAGCCACTTCTTGAATCTCTTCTTCCTTTCTACTTCTGCAACTTCTTCCTTGGTCATTTCCATGGGTCTCTTACTTGATCTCACCATCTAGATGAAAAACAACGGTATTCCTAGGTTGGGGTCCGTTCTAAGATGCTAGCTAGGGATAGCGCGTATACATGCTAAGTTAGACAGTTAATCAGACAATTCAATCAAGTAATCAACAGAGCATGCAGAAGGTAGCACAAACATTGATCCTTATGAAGGTTAGGATCTTTCAGGTAGTTCTACCCTCCCAACCATATATCTTCTCTTATTATTCATCGTAAGGGTTAGCTAGTGATTCTCTCATTTTAGTGATCTAAGAGTTCTAGTTATTACATCTTATTTTACCCTAAAGTCATGAGTCCCGGATGCTTCCTCGATAGGTGAAATAATAATGTATCGCACAATTACTATTCACGGTCTCAAGGTCGCTCTGATACCAACTGTAACAACCCAGTTTCTCTAATGACTTAATTAACGAAAGCGGAAAGAAAGATAAGTCATAAAAATCAGTAAAATTTAAAACCGTCAACTCATATTGAGTTGATTCATAAAACTGGATGTTTAGAACATAAAACAAGGTCTGATATCCGAATTACAAATTTAAAGCAAGGTCCGACTTTAATAAAAGTTTGCTACATAAACTCATGAAAGATCAACATAAGATGTTTTATTCTCTCGACAGTCCCCTCCTAAGTCCAAGTCTTCATGATCCATGTTACCTGAAACATCATTAAAATAAAACTGCCCCACTTAGTGGGAGTAACCTAACCGTCCTCTATCAACGGCCTCTTATCATGGAGAATATTAGTAATGCAATTAGGCGGTCAAACATACAACTCCAGTCACATTACAACATCGACATGCACACATGTGATATGTACATGAAGTAACACATTGGTTCATATTGGCATATGACATGATAAATATGTGAATATAACTACATTATTCAACAACATGTGATATAAATCAACATATAGTAAATCCAAGTAGATATTATGCGGATAAAAACTTGTAGTCATTTCTTTTTAAAATATTTATTTTCTTCATAAAAAGCACGGGACGTGACTACTAATGTCACACGCATACTCACGGCTTGTATCTCACCTTGAGTATGAGTGGGAGCATCAATCCCGTCGATCATATCGATACTAGGAGGTTTACATCTCACCCCTAGTGCCCAATAGGACCGGACGACTAAATTGACTTGGTTTAGCAACCAGAATCGTGGGGAAGAACAGACGGCTAATGGATGGACTCAGAGGTCCCATTTAAGTGACATGTCCCATACACTTCGAGGCACCAAGACAATCATAACTGTCAAGGTCTGCACACGATCGCAACCGTGAAATAATATTTGCCAAGATATCTGAAAGGTAGTAAAGCTGATCAAGCTCCTGTCAATATATGCGCATATACCCACTCCACACTTCTTGGAACACGCAGCTCCTCAGTGGCAGCTGGTCGACTACAATCCTAACGGCAATCCCTCCACACGCAACTTCGGGATGTGTTGTCCGTACTTGTATAGCATAAGCTCTCTAAGCATTCTTCCGACACGTCGATCCCTAAAATTTACCAAGGTAGCGCCCAACATATAGCACGAAAGACTCACATGTTTCTCATTGAGACGATGATACATCGATATGTGGACCATCCCAACATATCGACAACATAGCGGCACTTGGCTCAGAGGTCCCATTCAAGGGGCATACCCAAGATAACCGGAAATAGCATACCGATTCAGAGGTCCCATTTAAGTGGCATGTTCGGCAGCTAGGATAACATGGCGGTAAAATGATACCGGACTTACAGACTCCCGCAGGCCCTAGTCCAAGCTGTGGAAAACGCTTTTACTCCATGAGAAATTCATGGGTATTAATCTTAACCGAGTAGTGTATTTGAGATTTGGAAAATCTTATTCAAGTAATATATTAGAAAGTATTCATTATTTCTAATTCGTTATTCAAGGATTGGAATTGTTAGATACATTATTTTCAAGTATAAATTTACTTTGACTTAGTAACTATTGACTAATTAATTAGTCAATGGTTAACCAAGGTCGTCATAGTCAACTCACAGCTTAACTAATATTTTAATTAGTCAAGGCATGACTAGAGACAAGTCCTTAAGTTTTATTTAATATTCAAATAAGGTCCTTATAATTATTATATTGATTTACTTATAATTTGAAGGTGAAGACAAGTATTTTAAAATAAAACCTTCAAAGGCATTTGAGTCCAAAATTTAATAATTTCATCAAAATTTCTAAGAATCACTTTTACATTTGTTAAGATCTTTAAAGGTTGTTTCTAAAACGGTTTTTAGAATAAAATTTACTTAAACTCTTAAAACAGTTATTAAAATAACTAAGCAAGGTAGTTTTAGTTCAAAACTGAATAATTTAATATAATTATTTTAATAAGGTATTTGTATATTCTCCTTGCTGTATTACACTTGAATAAAACTTTATTTTTATAAAGTAGCTTCACCAAATAAATTTAAGATATTAAAATCGTATTAGACCATAGAGCGGCCTTTTTGTTTATTTTCGAAAAGGGTCATAAACTAAGTATTTTCTTACAAGATTTCTCCAGGTTATTCCTCATAATATAATTGAACTCCTGTAATTGTTTTATGATTTTTAAAAGGGTATATAAATTACTGAATTTCGTACATTATTCAGGCTTGTAGGAATTTTATAAAATAGAATAAAAATCGTATCGATACAAGGTCTGCGCCTAAAAATCCTATAAATCAGAAGGTAAAACATATAAAAATTTCAACTCCATATCATGCATGAAACGAAATGAGTGCAAATAAGAAGTTTCATCATTTTTCATACAAGTTAGCATATGCATACAAATTTTCATTTTGACTTTGTTTTAGTGGATCCAACATGTGAGTGCATAGTAAAAATTTATTCAAAGGTATATTTCTCATGTGAGGTGATGACACAATTATTAAGCTTATAGACATGATTGGCACATTGTCAATTTCCACATAATAATTTATTTAAGTGATTTATTTAAGGTGGACAACAACATGCATGTAACAAGCAATATTATGTTGCACTAACAAAAATACATATATGACACTAGTTAGAAAGACTTATCCTACCAAGATATGTCTATTTGCCTCCTGACTAGATTACTACTATTCTACAATTACGAGGCAGAGGGTTAGGTTAGGTTACCTTAAAGGTTGTCCGGGTCTTGAATGTAATCGAAGATGCTTAGATCAACAGGCTCCTCCTCTTCCTCCTCTAATTTGATTCCATGATAACAACAAAATAACAAACAAGTTAGTAATAAATTATCTACTTAATTAATCTAGTAATTATAATCAAGGAAGAGTTAGGAAAGAAAAAGGGAATGAAAAGTATACGAGTTTTAACTTAGGCTTTGTGGGATATGGAAGATGTGAGTATGCAACTAAGTGGAGCAAGGTGTGAAATAAGGTGCTTTAAATAGGATGTCAAAGTACTCACTCCATGTGTATAAGTTCACGGATCATTTGCATGCTAGTGGAAACCATCACAAAGGACAATGGCCATGGTTTGTGTAAGAGTGAGGTCTAGTCCATGCACAAGGGTGAAGAAAGAAACAAAAGCTCATGAAGGATTAGACTCCTCATAAGAATGGATGTATTTGGGGTGGAAGAAGAGTCACAAGCTGCTGCAATTTCTTAAATATGGGAGGTACAAACAAAACCTTTGTTTGTTTGCAAAGTCATCATAGAATTGATTATAGACACCATGATTTTATGAAGGCTCTTTGCACAACCGAGCAGGTTTGGGATTTTAAAGTTGTTAATGGCTAATTAAAATATTACCATGGTGTCGGGCTCGGAAAAATAATAAATTTAGGCTTTTGTTTCACCTCAATCGGAGTCCGGATGAGTAAATAGGGGCCAAAATACGAAGATGGATTAAAGTTACGCGCGAGGGAAAAGTCGTAACTTATATAATGATTGTTTCGAAGACTAAAAGGTATTGAAAGAAATTTCAAGTTTCTCTTCTAAGATTATAATATCATAATTAATTATGTAAATATGCGATTAAAAACACGGGGTGTTACAATTCGTGTTTGTGTATGAGTGCCGGGTTGTTGGTTGATGTTGGTGTCGAGTGTTGTTGTTGGTGGTGGGCGTGGGTGCTGCTGCTGGCCGTGGCCACCATGGCTGGAGGTGGTGGCCCATGGTGGCAGCGGAGGTGGTAGTTGTTGGGGCTAGGGGGAGTTCGATTAATTAAGACGAGATTTTAAATAGCTTAAAACGGGTTTTGTTTAATTAATTGAATTCATATTTAATTTAATTAGATTAGTTAGTAATTATATTTATTTATCGTAGTTAGGTGCCGACTTTATGAAGGAGCACATTTTATCCAGTTGCTTTATTGTTTAGCGGAATTTGCTATGGTAGGTTTATCCTACTCAGTTTTAATATATGTTTGAATGGTCATGTGAGTCGTATTTTAGCGGTCTTTGCATTATAACATGATATTGGTTAAGATGACTTGGTGAGTCGGTAATTGGCATATTGTGCGGTATCTTGCATTTATTGTATTGTCTTGTATGTCGGAGGACATGGTGGATCACTTGTTATTATGAAGACGTAAGGCGGTTGGGAAACCGTCTTACGCTTGAGCCGCCTCTTGGAGCTTCCCACTCCAAGAGGGATGTGCACATTAATGGCTTGAGTTACGGAGGGACGCGTGTGGTTGAAACACGACGTCTGGCAGGAGATCCGGTTGGCTTCCGGACCCGGTACGTCTGGGCGTGTCCTGGTACTAGTGTGGTTGTCAGTATGTCTGGGCGTGTCCCGGTACCGTGGTGGTTGTGGGTACGTATGGGCGTGTCCCGGTACCGATGTGGTGGTTGTTTGATAGCATCTCATTCATATTATAGTCATGTTGCATATTCACACACTCATGTCTTGTCACACTTTATTTATTGTAATTGATGTTTGTCTGTCTGTGTATGTAATACCTCGGTTACTCTGGTCTAAGGGTACTCTATCGAGTAAGGGGTACTCTATCGAGTAGGTTGTATGTGGTTTATGGAGTACTTTCTGATCTGGGTGTACTCAATCGAGTGGAGGCAACTTGATCGAGTACGTAAGTTACTCGATCGAGTGTCCAGGTTTTTACGGGTTTTTGACGCGAGCTTGATTATAATAGTGGAGGAGGTATAAAAGGTTATATCGCCAGTTTCTCGTTTCATTCTCTCAAAACCTTTCACAACTTCAAACAACGCTCTCTTCTCTCCACTTTTACAATCAAATCCAAGGCTAGGGTTCGTAGTTTTTGGGGATTTTTACAACTTTGCAATCATCAGTTATTTTGTTTTGGTTAAATTTGAGTATTTCATTAATATCAAGCATACAAATATTCAAGTACATCATACTTCTACAAATTTTAGAACTAGTCGCAACTACAGTGGAATATCTAAACAATGGAGCCAAAGCTGATCACAACTAGTAACTGATTGTACTATCATTTGATTGACTCGAACATGAATCAATCTCTTCACATCTTTCACAATTCTTGTAGGCATAGTTAACTGTAAATCCAGACGACATTTGTTTCTTTCCATTCACATACACACACCAACTAAGCCATTATACAAATATGATGCTGCAACTGAGATTTCTGCCTGCTAGACTGATCAAACTTAAGTTGCAGCCATTGCTCAATCTGTCCCAAAATCTGTCTGCTGTATAAGCAATCTTCAAAGAGATGGGAATGTGTGTCACTTCCTGCCTCACAAAGCATACAACTCTCAGAATCACATAGCCCAAGATTATATAATTTCGCCGTTGTGTTGAGTGCATTATGATAAACCAACCAAACAATGAAAGTATGTTTTGGGATACACCATCTATCCCATACATCAGCATACCAAGACACAGGTGGGTGCACTCCCTGCATCCAGGTATAAACAGACCCAACAGAAAAACCTTTGGGATAAGCTACCCAACTGTCACAAAACCAGCTGCCAATCTATTCCTAGTCATACAAATGTTCCTCCAATTCCAATTGGAATCAGAGAGAGGCTCATAAACAGACCAGACATTCCCTTTCAAATAGATATGGTCTATCCATTGAACCCACAGTCTATCCGCCTTAGTATAGATCCAATTCACCAGTTTCCCCACAGTTTCAATGTTCCAATTTTTCAGCATCTTTTACACCCAAACCACCTGATTTCTTGTTACAGCAAATAGTGAACCATGCCACAAGAGGAGCCTTGTGGTATTCAGTGCCCCCATCCTACAAGTAATTCCTGCAAATAGCAACAATCCTCTTGATCACCATTTTAGGAATCAAAAATACTGAAGCCCAATAATTATGAAGATTATTGAGTACAGAACTAATCAAAATCAGTCTTCCAGAATAACTAAGTTTCCTGGCCCCAATCCCTCTCACTCTGGCTATTATCCTTTCCACCAGAATATTGCAATCCTGCCTTGTTAGCATACCTGGTTGAATAGGAATACCCATATACTTAAAAGGCAGCATCCCTTCTTTATAGCCTGAAGTTTGTAGAATATCTTGTCTTATAGCATCAGGCACCCCAGCAAACACCACCTCAGATTTAGACACATTAACCATTAACCCATAAGTAGCAGAGAAAGTAGAGAAAGCTCTAAGCATTAACATAATTAATCTAGTATCCTTTTTGCAGAACAGTAATAGATCATCAACAAATAACAAGTGATTCAACTTGAGGCTCCTACAAAGAGGATGATATCTGAAATGCCATTTTTGGGTTGCAAACATCCGGACCCTTGACAAATATTCCATGCAAAAAGTAAAAAGCAAGGGAGAAATAGGATCCCCTTGCCTTAAACCCTTTTTTCCAGGGAAATGACCAAAGTTTAAGCCATTCAAATTAAAAGAGAAATGAGGGGTCCTCACACAAATCGTAACTAGTTTTATGAACTTCTCAGGGAAGTTCAATGCTCCCAACATCTGCTCAATGAAACTCCATTCAATACAATCATAAGCTTTTTGCAAATCCATTTTGAACATACATCTTGGTGACGTTGTTCCTCTATTATACATTCTCACCAAATCTTGACAGATAAGAATATTTTTAAAGATGCTCCTTCCTTGAATAAAGGCACCCTTATTCCTACTTATGATATCAGGAAGAACTTCAGCCAGTTTGGCACGCATTATCTTAGATATTGTTTTACAGATGACATTACAGTAAGCAAAAGGTCGAAAGTGTTTTATACTAGCTGGTCTATCTATCTTTGGGATGAGAGTTATCATAGTGGCATTAATTTGAGTTAACAGCTTACCACTATCAAAGAAGTCCAACACAACAGCACAAACCTCATTCCCTACAATTTCCCATGCATATCTGTAAAATTGGCTAGTATAGCCTGTTGGAATATGTGTCTTCAACAATAGTGCAATCACATGATTTGATTATAAATCTCATAACAAGAATACACAAGGGATGATCCATCATTTAAAATCACATGATTGGAATATGTGTCTTCAACAATAGTAACTGAAATTAAGTCTTCTTCTTGTTATTCCTTGGATTTAATTGTATATAAACCTCGACTATACCGTTTCCAGAGCAACTTCAGGGTTTAAATTGGATTTTAGAGTTTTAGGGTTTGCTAAAATTGAAATACCTTATCTTTTGTTCGATTACCATTCGGTTTCAAGCTTCTGGATGACGGTAATGATGTTTTAAGTAAAGTATTTGGTGTTTTGATGAGAAAATTTGTCTTAAAAGTTCATCTCAAAATTGTATACAATTGAAAAACAGTCCATCTTTTGTAATATTGTTAGTGTGTCAATTCCCTTGTTAAAGCTTGCGTCTTTGCAGTATGGTGAAAACCAGAGGTCTAACAAACAAGAGAACCCGTCCAAATGTTCAACTTGAGACGGGTCAGTCTAACAATGAGCTCGTGGTTCCACCGGTGGAGGCATATCCATCGGTAGTTTTCTCTGATTTCAAGCAGCGCAAGGCCTTCGTAGCCTTGATGAAACGTCCTTTCCGACCTACTCGGTGTGTGAACCCCGAGATTTTAGAGACCTTGGGGATTAAGGGAGACATATTTCATATATGTGAGATTTTGGGAATGGAGGGGTTATACCATTTAAGGAAGAAGTCCTACCCCCACCTAGCCTTATAGTTCTTGAGCTCTTACGAGTATGATGCGAAGAGGAAGACCGTCTCCTTCCGCCTCATGAATGAGGATCACGAGCTGACTTTGGATGAGTTTACGGGCCATCTGGGTTTAGAGGAGGAGTGGACGGGATACCTTAGTGACGTGGCCAAGAACAGTGGTGCCCCTCTCTATCTTCCTTTCTCGACTGGCCGACCTGCCCCTAGTGCCAGTGCTATGCTGATCAATGATGTGCATCATATTTCCCTTCGTATGTTCCTGAGGATGATGACTTGTATGTTGTGATACCCGTTATTGTGAGTACCAAAAATAAAATTTATAATTCCTATTAAAACTAACCTAGGCTAATGGTAACAGGGTCGAACCACAAGGAGGCGAATGTAATTAAAAGTTGTCTAAATTTAGTCTAAGGTAACAAGTGTGGGGGTTGATTTGATTTGGTCTATAGCTAAAGGCAGTAAAAGACAATAAACTAAATAAACGGATAAAACATATAATAAAAGAGGGTGCAAGGATGATCGGTTCACTATAGTTTCGGCGGCAGCAAACTAAGTCGGTCTAAATCAAACATATGAGGCGGGAAAACAAGAGGTCCTCTCGGTCCACTCTTAACAGATAGCATCTTTCGATCTCGCTATGAGTTCCTAATATCACTAATACTGACTCTCGTCCTGAAAAGTGACTAATAGTCTAAACTTTACCTATCTTTCGATCTCAGCATAGTTTAGTCATTTTAATTGGTGATCTAACAACTGTCCCTATCTCTCGATCTAATGGGTCAGTCAAATCTTAAACGTTCAACTAGTCGTGTGCACTCGATTCGTCGAATAAAGAATTAAAACAATTAAAACGAAGGCAACACCTCACGTGGTCAGTCGATCGACCAAGTATGGCAGTCGATCGACTGACACGCGATCTCAGTCCAAATTAATTCTACGCCGCCTAATCTATAGTTCCCCTACATCCTAGCACGATTAAATTAGCTACTCATACTAGGGATGATAACAACAATGAAATTAACGAAATTAACTACTGAATTCATGATTAAAACAACGGAACAAAAGGCTAGCATAAAACGCTAATTATGGTTTCAGGGAACCAACTAACAGTTCTATATCTATGAATGCAAAATAAAGTAATAAACTGGAACAAGAAGAATACAAAAATCGCAGAAGAATTGTAACGGAATGATTGAAAATACGAACAAAAATCCAATGCGAAATAATATCCCGAACCCTAATTATTTGATAAACTAAAATTGAATGTAAAACTTAGATAAAAGCTTGATGTCTATTCTGATGCTCTAGGTTACGTTATATAGCAAAACTCACGTAACTTTTATTCCCAAAACCTAAATACCATGGGCTTCAAGTTTCCCAATCTTTTAATTCTCGTCTGAAGTAGCGTCTTGGTCGATCGACTGCTGGGACCGGTCGATCGACTGGGATGTAGTGCACAGTAGCTTCTGGATCCCGTGGGTTGGTCGATCGACTAAGGGTACTGGTCGATCGACTGCTTTAGCTGGTACTTGACTTCTATAATCTCGTGGATTTGTCTTTTGGGCCTTGAAATGCGCACCAAGCTCGTTCCTTAAGTGAATACTTCACGTCAAATGCAATGCAGGATCTTGGGGGACGGATTTAGCTCAATCTCCGTTGAATTCTTCACATTCCTGCAATAATGTACAAAAACACGAAAGTAGACGGAAATAGGGGAAATGGTAGCTTAAACTACACAAATGAGCTCTGAAATGCGTGTAAAATGAGGTATAAAACATCATATAAATGACACGCATCAAACTTCCCCAAACCAAACCCTTGCTTGTCCCCAAGCAAGAACTAGACTCGATCTAATGACCTAATGGAACGAGTCCGATCTCAGAGCGAATTACAACATGTAAAGCCTAAACCATTTTAATGCAACTAACAATCAATTAGCAACTATCAATCATGCAACCGAGTTATGAAGTCGTTAAAAACTGCTGAACCATCAACTATAGAGACTTATCAAATTGGACTCTCGCGGGTCGCTCATATCACACATGAGCACAGGTGAATATATAAGAGAATAAAAAGAATTCATTTTGTAAATACTCTCACCTGACTACGACCTATAAGAACATGCCTGCAATCTAATATGAAAGTAATCTCTATGACCGTACATATGCATTCCAACCAACAAAAGACCATGACACGTGCCGAGGTATATATGTGGATATGTTAGGTATGGGTAAGAAGGGGCAAAACATTTATGGAAAAGTGGAGGTACATGTGATCAAGCTAGTACCAAAACGGAACCATATGACAAAATCCAACTTCTTGCTCATAAACAATCGAAATGGTGCTATAGCAAGCACAAAACTCACAATCTCCAGTATAAAAGTAATCAACTAACTCCCCATAAGATACTAATGCAACATGGGAGCAAAAATTGCCATAAGATAAGGATTTTGAATTATGCGAATTGGTTCTTCTTCGGAACTCAGTCGATCGACCAATGATTGCAGTCGATCGACCGCTTTGAACAGTACATAACTCTTTTTTTTTTCTTTTTCGAATCATTTTTCCTTTTTCTTTCTTTTCAACTTCTTTCTTTGAACTTCTTTCCTCCTTCATTCTTGTTATCCAACAAAATCTCAATAAGAGCAAATGCTACCAAAAACTAAGTAACAATCCCAAGAACATAGACTACTAGCTTGACAAGGGCACGCTAAATGTAGGATGTAGTAATGGGACAAAAAGGCTATTTTTTGGCAGTGTGAAGCTTATTGGGCAAAACGAATAAAGGGAAACCTCTACCACATGTGTCAACAAACCACAAACCGAATGCATACAGGTATTAAGCAAATTAAGTTCATATTTATGCACATTTATGTAACATGTCTCATAAGGAGTACTACTCACATCCTAGATAAACTGGTCATGGATGTCACCAGTTATAGGCTCTAATAACTCAGAAATATGATGTAGTTTGCCAAAATTCTAAGTCAAGTCTCAAGTTCAGCAAATAATTAACGAAAACTCGTAGATATGCACTTATACGATTCTACTAATAACATGTCAATTAGCACGGCTTAGGCATAAACAGATGCAAATGCAATGTCATCATTGAAATACTACCGTTCCGACTCAACCTATATGCTAAAATAAATGTGCAATTTTTTGAAATTTTATGAAAATTTTCAATTTTTTTGAATTTTTGTATATATATAAAGAGATAAACGACAATGCAAGATAATAAAATAAACGTGAATGCAAGCAAATTAAATGCGACGCAAAACCCTTCCCCAAACCAAATCGCACAATGTCCCCATTGTGCAAAATCATGTAATGAAGAAAAATGGAAAACGGGAATTTGCGAGAAAATAAAGAAATATGACATGAAGTGGAAATCGGGAACTCACAAGACTTTAAGCGCAGCAAAAGGAAACCTCCCCAAACCAGCGTGAGCTAGGAGGTTTCAGTAGCTAGCAGTGCTACCAAAAAGTACCTGAAAAGACAAAAGGACCACACATAAGTCCGAGAAAACAATTTTGAAGCGGTATTATGTGCACAATCGAGAAAATAGAAGAAATAAATAAAATGACGGAAGATAAAGTGGAGTAGAAAACTCCCTCAATTCCGCAAATCGACCAAACACAGCAGGGGAGAGGTCGTGAACAAGTACAGCAGGGCAGGGTGGTCGATCGACCACACCACTCAGTCGATCGACCAAGGTGAAAGGAACAGTAGCTCCTGGAAACTGCAGACCAGTCGATCGACCACATATCCCAGTCGATCGACTGAAAATACTGCTGTAACTTCTGATTTCTTCGTATTTGCTCAATTACTTGAGCTAACGAGGTCTAAAAACCTGCAAGTGCACAATAATACGCGCCCAAAATTGCGCAAAACCCCAAAGTAAAGTCTAAAGTGCTTAATAATCCTAAACAAAATAATTTAATGCGAAGTCTCGCGCACACAAAAGCAATAAAAAGTGTTTAAAAGCAATAAAATGAAAGTTTTTGATAAAGAATTCGATCAACTAATAGTTGATCAAGAACGGCCACGGTATGGCCCACTTCGTCGGCTTCTGGCTACAAGAGGTAGCCTCAACGGTGCTCATCTTATCAGCTGCACTCTTCTTAGCTTCCACATCCGTAGAGCTTGACGGATCAACAGCTTCGTCATCTCCCCAATCAATGACCTCTTCCGGCTCATCAAAGTCCAAGTCGGACTGTCTCACTTTGGCTGGCTCATCTTCAAGCTCCTCATCAGTACCGTAACTCAGGCATCCAAGACCGCCTCTTGAAACGATTTGCTCCTTCACAGCTGGAGCAACCCGCGGCTCTTCCTTCCCCAAACCAGCTCCTGCAATGTCTAAAACAACAAAATCTTCCTCCTTCTTGCTCCCAGTCTGGGGCGGAGGTGTTACAACAGGAATAGGAGTAGAGACAGGCATGTCAGGAAGCACAAAGTACGATTTCTTTTCAGAAACCGTATTACAGGTAACAGGCCACATGGGGTCCTTCTTCCTAGCTGTTTGGGCAAAGACAATAGAGTGTTTTCCTACTTTGAAGGTCAGGGTCCCAGAACCAACATCAATAACTGCACCAGCAGTGTGCAGAAATGGCCTACCTAGAATGATAGGTATGTGGGCATCCTCAGGCATATCTAGGACCACAAAGTCTACGGGGAAGAAAAACTTCCCTATTTGCACAGGGATGTTCTCTAGGACTCCTATAGGCTGGGCCGCAGATCGGTCAGCCATCTGAACGGTCATGTTCGTAACTGCAAACCTATTCAATTTTAACTTTCTAGCAAGACTCAAGGGCATGATGCTAATACTAGCTCCTAGGTCACATAATGCCTTCTCGATAGAGAAGGTACCTATATTACAAGGAACGAAAAAGCTACCTGGGTCCTCTAGCTTAAGGGGTGCAGTATGAGACAGATAAGAACAAGTTTCCTCAGTCAGTGCAACAGTATGCACGGTTTCTAGTGACCTCTTTTTAGAAAGTAATTGCTTCATGAACTTCATATAAGCGGGCACTTGATTCACTAATTCATGGAAAGGTACTTGTACGTTAAGACTACGAACAACATTTTCAAATTTATTGAAAGATACCTGTTCCTTTGTCGGCACTAGTCTCTCTGGATAAGGGGCTGAAAGAAGTAACTTAGCCCTCTCTTCTAAGTCTCGCATGCCGGCATCCGTGGACTTAGGCTGGAAGTCCACTACCTTCTCCTTATTGAAACTTGACCCCTCTTCAGACCGTCTCAAATATGAACCATTGATCGACATTGGGTCGTACTTCGGAACCGGGACTGACCCATCAGCACTCGGGTCTTGCCCCAATACTTTCGGGACTGTCGTACCCCGAAATAAGTGGTCTCTCAAATTATTGGGCATTGGAGGACGAAATCGCTCAATATCAGCAGCGGCCTCAGTCGATCGACCACCTTTCTCAGTCGATCGACTGAGGTCTACAGTTCCAGAAGCTCCTGTAACCCGCACTTCAGTCGATCGACCGGGTACATAAGTCGATCGACTGATATACCTGGTAGACGCCTTTTTCTTGGTATTGTTCGTTACAGCTTTCTTTTGACTCGGTTCCGCCTTATTCTTTTCAGCAGCGTCCTCGACCATGGTAGGTCCCTCCAGGGTAGACCCACTCCTCAAAGTAATTGCATTTAGGGTCTCTTTCTAGTCAGTTTGAGTCGGTAAGTGTCCCGGAGCTCGAGTGGTATTCTTGCTAGCCAATTGAGCAATTTGGCTCTCTAGTAGCTTCATCCCGGCCTCTCTAGCTTGGGATTCTTTCAGCAACAAGTTCTTAAATTCAGTAAAATCAGAATTTTGGGATTGTTGCTGCTGCAGCACATAGGGAGGTTTTTGATATTGTTGTTGCTTATGATGAGGAGGCACATAGGCTTGCTGCTGCTGCGGAGGTGAAGTTGGATTTAGGACATTCTGGCTACTCCACCTTAAGTTGGGATGAACATTAGGCTCATAGTAGGTGTTTGTCTGCCTATAATGTTGAAAGGCAGCGCAAGACTCAAAGGGACTAGGACAATTTTCTGAAACATGTCCCTCAGCTCCACACCTTCTGCAGACGAAAGGACCGTCTGACACAGCATTTACTTGGTAAATACCTCCTTTTGAAGCTCCTCCCAGCTCGTATTTGTCAAACCTCGCTGTGAGAGCCTCTAATGCAGCTACAGAAGGGGATTCAGCACTCCTCCTCTGATTGCCTCTCGAATTCCCATATTCACTTTATGGGTGGCTAAGTCATCAATGATCTTCCACCCCTTAGTCTCTCCCATATTCTCAACAAATCGGCCATTGGTCTGTGACATCCAAAATAGCCCCTCGATCGTCATACTGACCCGTTATAGAGCTGATTGCAAAGACTCCATTTTTCGAACCCATGGTGCGGAATAGTTCGCACCAGCTTCTTGAAACGGACCCATGCTTCATGAAAGTTCTCGTCAGGTCCCTGTTTAAAGCTCGTGATCTAAGCTCTAATGGCATTCGTCTTCGAGGCAGAGAAGTATTTTTTGTAAAATGCCAGGGCTAAGGAATTCCAATCGGTGATCCCATGAGCTGCTCGGTCCAGATCTCTGTACCACTCCCTTGCAGCATCGCGGAGTGAGAATATAAACATGGTCTCCTTTATCTGGTCCTGGATCACACCGGTCGGTGGGGGTATAGAGCAGCAATAATCGATAAATATCTCCATATGCTTGGCTGCATCTTCATTTGCAGCACCCCCGAACTGGTTCCTCTCAACTAAGTTGATATAGGAAGGCTTCGGTTCGAATTTCCTATCAGCTCCAGGTAATTCGAACCCCTTGTAAAGATTTTCAACTGTCGGCTCAGAATGACTTGCTATAGTTGCTTCTTCAGCCATGACTGGAATTTCTGGAGAAGTGACTGTCTCAGCTGAAGAAGTAGAAGCAGGAGATGTAGGTGGATCTTCTTCGAACAGAGCGTTCTCGTAGTAGCTTGACAGAGTACTTAGCTCTTCCTCTGTCGGCAACACCCTTGATGATCGTCTCAACTCGCGCAAGGATTTCTCAATCTCAGGATTGAACGGTACTAGTTCACCACCCTGTGACCTGCGCATAAGAAGAAACTACAAAAAGAATATAAGAAACGTTTAAGGAACGGATGTCCCATAAACTAGGAAAGACTAAATAAAAACAACTAAAAATTAGAACAATTGCCTCCCCGGCAACGGCGCTAAAATTTGATACCCGTCGTTGTGAGTACCAAAAATAAAATTTATAATTTCTATTAAAACTAACCTAGGCTAGTGGTAATAGGGTCGAACCACAAGGAGGCGAATGTAATTAAAAGTTGTCTAAATTTAGTCTAAGGTAACAAGTGTGGGGGTTGATTTGATTTGGTCTATAGCTAAAGGCAGTAAAAGACAATAAACTAAATAAACGGATAAAACAGATAATAAAAGAGGGTGCAAGGATGATCGGTTCACTATAGTTTCGGCGGCAACAAATTAAGTCGGTCTAAATCAAACACATGAAGCGGGAAAACAAGAGGTCCTCTCGGTCCACTCTTAACAGATAGCATCTTTCGATCTCGCTATGAGTTCCTAATATCACTAATACTGACTCTCGTCCTGAAAAGTGACTAATAGTCTAAACTTTACCTATCTTTAGATCTCAGCATAGTTTAGTCATTTTAATTGGTTATCTAACAACTGTCCCTATCTCTTGATCTAATGGGTCAGTCAAATCTTAAACGTTCAACTAGTCGTGTGCACTCGATGCGTCGAATAAAGAATTAAAACAATTAAAACGAAGGCAACACCTCACGTGGCCAGTCGATCGACCAAGTATGGCAGTCGATCGACTGACACGCGATCTCAGTCCAAATTAATTCTACGCCGCCTAATCTATAGTTCCCCTACATCCTAGCACGATTAAATTAGCTACTCATACTAGGGATAATAACAACAATGAAATTAACGAAATTAACTACTGAATTCATGATTAAAACAACGGAACAAAAGGCTAGCATAAAACGATAATTATGGTTTCAGGGAACTAACTAACAGTTCTATATCTATGAATGCAAAATAAAGTAATAAACTGGAACAAGAAGAATACCAAAATCGCAGAAGAATTGTAACGGAATGAGTGAAAATACGAATAAAAATCCATTGCGAAATAATATCCCGAACCCTAATTATTTGATAAACTAAAATTGAATGTAAAACTTAGATAAAAGCTTGATGTCTATTCTGATGCTCTAGGTTACGTTATATAGCAAAACTCACGTAACTTTTATTCCCAAAACCTAAATACCATGGGCTTCAAGTTTCCCAATCTTTTAATTCTAGTCTGAAGTAGCGTCTTGGTCGATCGACTGTTGGGACCGGTCGATCGACTGGGATGCAGTGCACAGTAGCTTCTGGATCCCGTGGGTTGGTCGATCGACTAAGGGTACTGGTCGATCGACTGCTTTAGCTGGTACTTGACTTCTATAATCTCGTGGATTTGTCTTTTGGGCCTTGAAATGCGCACCAAGCTCGTGCCTTAAGTGAATACTTCACGTCAAATGCAATGCGGGATACTCGGGGACGGATTTAGGTCAATTTCCGTTGAATTCTTCACATTCCTGCAATAATGTACAAAAACACGAAAGTAGACGAAAATAGGGGAAATGGTAGCTTAAACTACACAAATGAGCTCTGAAATGCTTGTAAAATGAGGTATAAAACATCATATAAATGACACGCATCATGTTGTATGCGAGAGATGATGTGAGCAAGCTTAATTCTCATGAGGTAATGTTGCTTATGTCTTACCTTAACCTGCACCGTAGGAAGCCGTTCTATTATAGTGCTCCGAGGATAGTGTGCTCTAGTCTGGAGCGCATGGCATAGTCCGAGACCCGACATATTGCTTGCGGGGCCATAGTGACCCGCCTAGCTCAGCGTCTGGCTGATTTTGAGGCCCCACCTCCAGAGAGGGATGAGTATGTTGAGACCGTTCCTACCATGGACGCTCAGTACTGTCGTCAGAACATATGGTTGAGGAAGATGGATGACGGGTCTTATGCCTGGAGGGTGAGAGGATCTATGTGGATGGTACTTCCTAACCCTACCCATCTCCCTGTTGTCGACCACTTGGCCGAGTGGGAACCTTGCGCTATACCTAGACCTGAGCCCCAGACCTATCTGATTGATCCTACCATTGTTTTGGATCTACCCGAGCCTGTCACGGTACTTGAGGGACAGCAGGCACCTCCCCCACCTCGTGAGCGCCGTAGAGTTAGGCAGTCTAGGGTAGACCCGCTCGAACCATAGCTCTCTTACTCTGCCCCTGACTTCTACTCTCACCAGTACTTGCCTTACCCCACAGTGCATGACCCTAGGATGCAGCCGAGTGACTTGACTGAGCGGATCTCCACTACCTTGGTGCTTCGCAACATGCACGACATGGCCCTTAATCAGGGCATAGGGACTCTATTAGCACAGCCTGTTTGGTGGAGAGGACCTGGAGTGGACACGGGAATCTTCCACAGCTACGGAGTTGATCCCGATTTTTGGAGGCCACCTGAGGAGACCGAGTTTGGCTGCCTCGCGGGACCGTGGGGAGCCAACTATGGCAGCCAGCTAGGAGGGAACTACTCAGCAGCAACAGGTTTTCCGGGAGCAGGTAGCTCGGGTGCAGGTACTTCTGGTGGAGGTGGTGATGAGAACATAGAGGAGGGTCCTAGCTATTGATCCTTTTGTTGTATTTCCTGGTTTTGTTTCTTTCGTGTTGGATGTTTATTTTCCGGATTTATTTCTTACTGTTGGATGACTGTACTCGGCCATAAGGCCGTTACTTATTTAGCTTATTGTGTAGTGACTCGTTTGATTTGGTTATGTTTAGTAGTGTGGTGGTAAGTTTGGTTGCAGGTGAATTCGAGGATGCATTGTGTTGAAGTGCCTCAGATAGCTCTCTGCCTGTTTAAACTCGACTGAGTAAAGACACTACTCGACCGAGTAAAGCTTACTCGACCGAGTATACTATTATACTCGACCGAGTAGAGTTTACTCGACCGAGTAGCCACTCATACTCGGCCGAATGTTACTGTTACAGGAACATTTTGTGTTTGATATTCCCGAACCATCAGATCTATCTGAATATTGGTGTGTTAAAGTGTGTGGGTGCCTCATAGTGTCGCTTAGCATAACCAATTGTCCAAGAATGTACTATGATCATGTTACATGTATGTATGTGCTTGGATAATATGTCAAAATATGAATGCGTCGTCACATTTCCATGGTCAACATGAAGGCTCTTATCTTATTCAAGGTGCTGCAATTCGGTATATAAACATATATATATATATATATATATATATATATATATATATATATATATATATATATATATATATATATATATACATGATGTGTGAATGATGACGTAATGACAAGAAAATGTCGTAGCTATCATAAGTCCTATACGTATATATGCTTGGTTATTTAATGCAATCTTCCGTGGTGTCAGTAATTGGTTACAATTATAGCAGGTCTAACTGGATGAGTGAAACTTAATGGTCATTACGTCACTAGATAACGGTTAATTGATAGAGTTACTATCATTCGGTAACAATATCTCTCTCTATATATATATGTGGATTACTTAATTTCCGTCACATTATATGGCTATGGGTCGTAATTGTGTAACGTCATAAATGAAGTTTCGTAGCATGAATCAATGTTAGTCGCAGTTTGTGTATAATGTCACTATTAGGATATAGGTGTTGATTTTGGGAACGAGGAAGTTGTTAGTAGTGAACTTCGGGGATGAAGTTCCTTAAGAGGGGAAGAGTAATGTCGCAAAAACAAATGATGAAATTATGTCTATAGTATTTGAAATTACATTTATATTACTTGTATTGAAGTTGCATTGAAGTTGCATGTATATTGCATGTATGTTTCCTTGAAGTTGCATTGAAGTTTCGCGGATGTGTATCTTTGCTGGTCATTGTGTTACTTTTAACAAGATGGTGTATAATGAAAAACATGTGGTATGGGATAGGAACATATGTTGCTGTGAATCTGTGATAGGATTATTTCCCTGTATGTTTTGTGTGTGATAGTTGTTGGCCGGTAATACATGGGAGAATAGTTATGGTGGTATGAGTGTTTGTTTGAATAATGTGGTGGGGTGGTGGTATCAAGGATGGCCAGAGTTCGTATATCTTTATGTATGTGGATTGTGTTCATAATGCGTAACCTTGCTGTTGGTGTCGTGGGGACTGAACTTCGGGGACGAAGTTCTTTTTAAGGGGGGAAGACTGTAATACCCAGGATATTTATGGACTCTGTTGACCGACCCTGTTAACTAAGAAAGACGTTAGGGAGGAATGGGTGAGGGACTAAGATTGGAAAATGAACCTTATAGGATTGATTACTTGACCTAGTAGAGGCTACTCGGCCGAGTATCGTCTATACTCGACCGAGTAGAGCCTACTCGGCCGAGTACTCCAGTACTCGACCGAGTATGGCTGCTGTTGACGTGTTAATATAAAACGCAAGTTCGCGAGATTCATTTCATTTCTCATTTTCTCGATAATTCCTATTTCTCTAACCCTAGCCAACCACTCTCTCCTATCACCCCTACCTCCATACACTCTCACATATATAGCTTACATCTCCACCATGGGAAAGACGGGATTCGCTTAGGAAGGTTGCGTGCGTGGTCGTCGTCCGTGTCATCGTTGATTCGCATCATTAGGTAATTCTCTGCCTTGTGTCTTCTAATAGATTATTGAGGATAGTTGTGTAATAGAGGATGACTATCATTGTAGGATGCATATTGGAGTCTTGCTTGGCTGTGTGTGGATGTCTTTCATGATTTGCGACGAGGTAGGGGTTTCCTACTCAGTTTACTGATAATTGATTTAAGACTGTGATTGTATTTGTTTCATAATTGTTGTTAACTGCTGATCATTGGAGGATGGGTGTTGTGGTGATGATGTTGTTGTGGTTGTGTTGTGACGGTTGGGGTGTTGTGACAGCTGTGATGCGGTGGAGTGTGTGTGTTTGTGGTGGAGTCACTTGCGGGAGTGGCTTCACACCCTAGTTCGCCCTCCGTGGAACCCGTCACGGGAGGGGATGCGCACATTAAGGGACAGGGATTGTTAGTCGCTCGTTGAGAAGCTGGACTTGGTCGGGACGGGTTGCGGTCCCCCACTGGCGGAGTGGATAACCTGTTGCGATGGGTAATCTGGCAGGGCTACACACTCCGGTGTGTAGTCGGTTACTGTGGAGAATGATCAGCTGGTTACATTGTTTGCTTGTCTTATATTGATTAGTCAGTACTGACCCCGTGTTGCTATTTTGTTGTATCTGCTGTGATCCATTCGGGGATGGTGAGCAGCTGGCTGGGCAGGTACTGTTGGTTTGTAGCTGCTGGGCTTGGAGGGGTCGAGTCATCACTCTACCGGTTTAGGAGTGCAGCATCACGAGTTATAGTGGTTTATATTAGTATTTGTAATTAGATTTGTATCGAGTTGTAAAAAGTACGGTAATGTATTGTTAATATTATTAATGTTCTTTTATTGTCTATTTGATCTACTACCTCGGGTAACCGAGATAATAACACCTCCATATACTGGGATGGTCCTTGGTAAGGCATCCTGGTGTACGGGGGTGTAGATACCCGTATCCGTCGATATTGGAATTTATAGAGAACCCGACAAACACCCGATGATGATAGGACACATGTATTCGTTAGTTGTCATTGTCATTATTTGGAGCTCGTTTTACGAGGTAGAATGGGCGTCGTCGATGAAGTAATTTATTAATTTAAATGATATTTAAATTAATGTTTTTTTTTAGTGGGTTCGTTTTGTTAATTTAAATGATATTTAAATTATGGCTTTTTAGGTAAATTCAATTTATTTTATTTTATTTTGAATTTATTTTCCCAAGTTTATTTTATTGAAAATAAAATAAATAATTGATTTGAAAAATCATTTTATGAGTATATTTGATTTGAAAAGTCATTTATTTTAATGGATTATTTGATTTGAAAAATCGATTTTAAAAGCGAAGAAAACTCGTTTTGCCATGTGTTTTTGAGCTCGATTTTAGCTCGATTTTTGAGCCCGTTTCTTTTACGAATTGGCACGAATCTCGAGTATGCTAACCCACCTAGACCAATACCCATCCAACCATGTTCGAACTCCCATACCATGGCCCAAATTCTCGTTCAAAACAACCCCAAGCAGCCCGCATTAAACCGCAACAGGCCCCTGTTTTGGCCGCCAATTCTCGAGCCCAAACCCGCTCCAAACACTACCAAGACCCGTACCCATTAACCCTAACCCATACCCTAGTATCCTACCCATATTATCCTAGCTTAATCACCAAGAAAACCCCTCTCAAACCCTCACAAAAACCGATGGACAGCAGCCATACGGGATTGAGCCCGACTGCCTCCTCCTCCCTTTTACCCTATTTTAAACCCTTATAAATACCACCCCTTCACCATACATTCATTCCTCTAAGTTCTCCATACATCCAACCATCACTCACAAGCTTTAAACCTCAGAAACAAACCCTAAACATCCTCCAAAAACCCTAAACAAAACCGACACACAAACTGAAACTGTTTGTGTGTCCTCTTCGAAAACCCTTTCGTGCCTCCATCAAACCTTCATAAAAATTCGATTTTCTTGTTCCTAATTAACCACATAACATTCATCTATACATTAGACAAAGATTTACGAGCCAAATTGCCCTTGAGAGTACACGAAATCCCTCGAAAAACAGAGTGAAATAACACTCTGTTTTCGCGGTTTCTTCTTGTCTGTCCAGTTCTGTTTGTGCTCGTTTTTCGTGCCCAATAACCCAAAACGAGCAGGGGTTGCTTTAAGATTCCTGTTCTCCTCTCTTTCTAGTTTCCAAAACATCTTTCGAATCGAATTTTCGTCGTGAAACGAGGGAGATATCACTGTTTTAAAATCGCTGTCCAGAAACTTTCCAAAACGCGTGTTTGCTTTATTCTTCGTCGACGACGGCCTCTCGAGATAAAATCTACCATCGATTACGACCCAAGACGGTGTCAACAATACATGTAGGCTGAGGGTGCATCAAATCCCCTTTCTTTCCTCTTTTTGTTTCGTTTTTTTATGCTTTTATTTGTCTTGTTTTTGTTTGTTTTTTTCGTTTTGTTTATCGATTGTTTAAATTAACTATGAAACTAGTTAGTCCGAGTATGAGTTAAAGTACCACCATGAACACCCGCGTTGACTTGAGATGGGAAAAGAAACCGCTCCTTCTGTCGGTCGTACACCCCCGTCTCATTTACATATCCTCGTGTTCAAGGTAGGGCATAAATAAAACAATTGTCTAACTTCGTTCTTCGCTTTCGACCCCCTTTTGTTTCGGCCAAATCGACATACCCTAGGACCCGTTGTATGTTAGTTTAACCTCTGATTGTTAACCTACGACATATTTAGATAACATTAATTTAATTTAATAACCTAATTAGACACGATAGGTGGCTTCGACGTAAGTTATAAAATCAATCGACGATTCTGTAAATAATTGAATGCATCTCTCTCTTTCACCTAATTTCTCGCTAGAATAAGAGTGCGTGATTAGCACCTTCTTATTGACACTCGATGAGTTAAATTAATTAGCGAATTTGACCTAATTAGACCCTTTAGGCCGTGTAGAATGCACCCTCATGCGACAATCAATCAACATCGTTTTTAACTCGTTTTCTAACTTGTTTCCTATCCCTTTTCGCAATCATTCGATCTAACCAATGAATCTAACTTAGGAACTAGGTTTGCCTTTGTCTTGGCCGTTGGTTGGGCCGTGGGTTGGCCGTGTGTCTTGTCTTTCTCGTTTCGTTTTCCGTTCCTTGTTTATCATTTGTTCTTTGTTGTTTTGTATCTTGTAATTTACAGTTTGTTTATCGAGTTGTAATCTTTCAAGTTTGTTATACTTTTATTGAGTCAAAACCTTTTCTAAAAACCTTAGTCTTGTTTGGTTAGACGGTTATTCCCAATGCTTGTAGAAGCGTAGTAAACCGCGTGTTGTCTAAAGCAACATGGCCCGGTTTATGCTAATGCATGCTTTGGTGCGTAGCCCTATGTCTAATTCGACGAGATTAAGCGCGAGCACGCATTACGAGGAGTGACCCAAGGCCGTGGGTCATGTGAGCCGTGGGCCACCCCTCATGTGCACGGTTTTCTAGGCCAAACGGCCGTGTATATTGTCGCGTATTGTTTTGTATGTAGCAATTGTATTTAGATCGAGTTGTATCTTTAATTTATTGTTGTGTCGGCATGAAATGCCTGGTTTGTAATAGGTAGATCCCAACGGCTCCCCCATTCCCCCTCAAGCCTTGTTTGTTTCGTTATATGTTGCTAGATTAATCAACCCACATGCTAAATTACAACTTTGATGACATAGAAATTGTTGTCACATGATAGGGTTAAAACAACGTTTGCATTACATACATCGCAGTAGCTATGACCTTGTTTGAAATCCGACGCTTGACTTAGTAGAGGCCGTTATTGACGGGCGGGGTTGGGTGTCCTTATGGGCTTCCCAACACGTACCCTCACCCCTTACTCAAGATCTATGGTTTATGGATCCGTCTAAATACCATTGGATTACGAGAGTCATTCAAATCGAGTGATATAGGGTACAAGTCTTTATCTTTAATCACTCGTAGTCGATTGGCTTTATGCTTTTCGATGAAAGGTGTAAAGTTGACTTGAACGGTTCCAAGTTCCCAAAAAACTTGGTGGCGACTCTAATTTGTCTTAATTCGATTCGAAAGAACCTCGAGTCGATTATGCTTAGTGTGGATCCCGCGGACGCAGTTCCCGAGGGCCTTGTCCACGATTTGGCGACTCACTGGGGAAAAGAGGACTAGTTACACTTTGTGTTTCTAGGGTCTTTTCCTCCGAGGTGAAACTTGAAAAGAAAGTGTTGGAAAGTAAAACATTACTCATAGTGCTACGATTCATGCATAAACCCTTAAGGACTTGCTCGGGCCGTCCCAGCGTTTCTTCGTGATGCGTGGGGGGCGACGTCCCACTATGCTAGGAAGCTGCACATTGCTCGCTTCCACTTCGCCTCGCGTGGTTCTTGATGGTGGGGACGATCTTCTAGGTACTTTACCTTAAGACACCTTGCTCTATAAGACCGCAAAAGGATGGAGGGCATAGACCTTCTTATAGAAGACTTGCCGAGACTTAGAGATGTCTAGGAGCATACATCCTTATAACATGAGAATGACAATGTGCAATGTGCTTTCCCGAGTCCTTTTTTCGAAAATTCCCATGTCCTTTTCAAAACCGAACTTTTGAACAACTTATTTTCAAATATCATGGTTTTAAAAACGCGGAACGCTGCCCAAATAGGACTAGAAATTTCGGCCCAAAATGAGCTTTTATAGCAAGATGCATCTGCCCATTTCAAATCTCATTTTCAAATCAATCCTTCATTTTTCAAAATCAATCCAAAATGTTTCTCGAACCTCAACCAAGCATGAAATGCGTCGAGTCGTGTCCGGGTCATGGCCGTGTTAGGCCGGGTTTGTTTCGTTCTAAGAGTCTAGAACACGACCTTGTTGGGTCACCCAAGCTCACCTCTTGGGCTTCGAGTCATGTTGGTCGACCCTTTGGTCTAGGATAGTCCACAAAAAACGTCCAAGCTAGGCCCTTTAGGACGTTTTCACTCGAACCCATGGGCTATGTTAGCCCAATCATGGGTTTAGTCACACCAAGTCCAGTTTAGAATCGAGTTATGACAGTTTGAGTCATGTCGTTTTGTCGAGTCCAAAATGAACCAATGTCTAAATCAAACCGTGAGTCGAACCTCTGGTTATTCAATCTCAAGTCGAGTTTTTGTTGGAGTCAAGTTGGGGTCGTGTCCTTAAGCGTGCAGGGGCTCTTACTTTAAATATTGACTCAGTACGGGGTTTTCTTGTAGAAAGGCCGCCAAAAACCCGACGTCAAGCAATGGAAGATGCTGTTAACAAGCTTACTGAGGCCGTGAACCTCATGATGACCCGAATGGATGCAATCGAATCTAAGCTGAGTGAAGATTCACCTCCACCCCCTCCACCACTGACTGATCTGGAGAAACGGTTCAAGTTCATCGAAGACCATTTGAAGCTCTCCCAGGGGAAGAACATCCACTATGAGAATGCTAGGGCCTACACCCCGGTTCAAGATAAGTTGCCCACGAACATGGTACTCACTGACATCCCAAAGTTCAAGGGCACTGAAGATCCAGTTCACCATGTTAAGGCCTATAAAGGGTACTTAGCACTGAAGGGAGTACCGCCGATATGCTCTCGAAATTTTCGCCCAATCTCTCGGGTGAACACCCAAAGGCTTGGTTCTACAATCTTGACCTCAAGAACTTCCCCACTTTCGAAGATATTACGGTGGAGTTCGTAAGCACTATCTTGACAATGTTGAGATTCAAACCAACATAAGGACTTTGGAAGTAATGACACGAGAAGGAGAAAGAGGGCTTTCCGAGTTCCTCGCAAGATGGCGCGCTGAAAGCGTGAAGTTAGCTAAGAAGCCTGATGAAGTTGAAATGGTAGATAAGTTCGTGAAGAATTTACGACCTGTTTACCGTAATGCTCTGAAATACCAGAATTTTGGTTCTTTCAAAGAATTGATAAGGATCGGGATAAAGGTAGAGGACGATGTCCGAATTCTTTGAAGCCGAGAAGCCAAAGGGATACCAAGGGGCTTCGTCATCTAAAGCAAAAGCGCCGCAGCGCCCACTTTGTTGAAACTGTCAATCTCTTTGATGGACAGTCAAAAAGGCCTCCGCGCCAAGCTCCGAGGGTATTCACCGATATCGGGTGCACTTACGCCTATGCTCTCCAAAGGCTCATGGCCCAAGGAAAGTTGAAGCCCATTGGTCCAACTCCGGATCCACCTGCTGAACAACAAGGCAAATGGTACAAACCGAATGCCTACTGTGCCTTTCATCAAGGGAAGGGACACGATACCGAAAGGTGCTTTAGACTAAAGCACGAAATTCAAGATATGATTGAGAACGGAACGCTCCCAATCCCGGCCATAAAGCCCAATAACGTCACCAATCCGTTTGGCGACCACACTAACTTTGTCTCTACCGAAGATAGTGTCGATTACTCTCACTTGATACGCCCATGCCGTCTAAAAGGGGTTTTCATCGGAAGAATATTCGTGGATTGCTCCGAATTCCTACCAAGCTCGAGAAACGAGATTACATTCGGGGATTTTGTTGTCGATTGTACTCCTTACATACTCCGAAGCGGCAATGACATCAATGGCGTTTGGGCTGATGACGAGGATGATGTTTACCTCGTCAAAGGCGCGACAATCCCTCACACCCAAGAAGAAATCTTAAAGGTGAGGCAAGATGCCCTAGAGTCAAACCATTTGACTAGATCCGGACGCCCGTATCGTGTGGAGAAAGCTAAGGATACCCCGAACAAGACGCCTCAAAAAGAGCCGGTAGTGGTCGAAGTTCTTGGTGAAGGGTCGACCTCCGAGGCTTCCCTCATCAAGCAACTCCAAAAGACTAAAGCCGACGTATCTATCTGGCAACTTATCCTAAGCTCTTTCGAGCATCGTCAAGCTTTGTTACAAGCTTTGATGAACATGACCGTGTCGTCAAATACTACTCCCACGGACATGGTCACCCACATCGCCCAGAATCGGCCTCAGATTACCAACGGTGTGACATTCTCCGACGAAGATCTGCCACCGTTCGGGCCTCGACATAACCTGGCCCTCTATATTGCTACCGTGTGTCTCAACAAGCATATCCCTATGACCTTGGTTGACGACGGATTGGCTGTCAACGTACTCCCTCTGAAAACGGCGCATATTCTGGGCTTGGAGAAGAATGACTTCATCCCCACTACACAGACAGTCCGGGCATTCGATGGCACTGTGCGTCGAGTGAGTGGACTTGTCGACCTGGTAGTACAGACTGGGCAAGTGGAAAAGAAAATAAATTGTCAAGTAATTGACATTTGCTCATCCTTCAACTTATTGTTGGGAAGGCCCCGGATCCATCTTTGCAAGGGCCGTAACATCAACGCCGCATCGAAAAATCAAGGTTCCACTCAATGGCAAAACCGTCACCATTGACGCCACGCCAATTATCTTGTGGCGGGGAGGAGACATTACTTCAAGTAAGGGTCGAAAGCGTCAATGACGCATGTGGTTTCGAGATTGTCAACATGATCGAGTGAACTCCGGCGAAAATATGGATCTATATACGGGAAGTCATGTCTGCGAGGTGATTCTCAAAACTGGGAAGTACTTCGGTTTCTCGTTATATCCTAGAAGGGAGGAGGCTTTCAAGTTGAAACCACCCGTAGCCAAGGGAGTAACCTTCGGGCTTGGATATGAGCCCACTGAGAAAGATCTACGGGAAAAGAGGGAAAGGACGATCGAAGATCGAGATATTAAAATGGGACCGTATCACCTAACTCTAAACGGTCACTTCGTGAAAGCTGGGGAAGAGCTCCCTTGCATGGACTTCCCCGAACCTATCTTCGACCCAAAGAAGAACATCATGGTCCCAGGAATCGAAGTATTCCAAGATTGCTACTACATCCCTGAAGACATTCTAACCGTGATGCCAATAGAAACCAAACCGGATCCAATAAATGACGAGAACGCCATGGGTCTCCTTTTCGGTGAAGAGAAGAAATCACCAATACCAAACGAAGATTTGGTAAGCATGATCCTGAGGAGTGAGCGATTTGACCCATCTACCCTCATCACCGATGTGGATCCTCTTAGGACCAACACGGGATGGCGGAAAACAATCAAGTGGACTGACAACAAAGGAATTCTTTTCAAGTTGACAACGGGAGAAGGAGAGATGTTCAAGCCGGATGATGTTACCGATTCTGAGTCCGAGTCGGAGTCTGAGTCTGAGTCTGAGTTAGGTCCTAAGATTGAGTCTAAGGAGTCAGGTGTTGAAAATACCCCTCCCCTAGCTTTCCCTTCCTATGCATCTTTTCCTAATGGTGGTATTCCGGGGCCTGTCCCGAATACCCCTATCTCGCCACTGAGCTCTGACCAGTTGACTCAAATGTTAGCGCATTTCGCGCAATTTCAAATCAATAATAATATGAACCAGTTTGCTTACGACTTGTCTTACTTACATTGCAATTCAAATTTTGAAAATGATTGTTTTAATAATGACATTGAGACTGAGGTCGAGGATGAACAGTTGGTCGAAGAAGAAGAAGAAGAAGAAATGGAACCACCTCTACAGTTGATAAAAGGGTTGGAAGAGTACGAACAGAAAACTTCGATCATCGAAGATACCGAAACTATCAACGTAGGTACAACCTTAGAACCACAGGAGCTTAAAATAGGAACTACTTTAAGTCCCACCGAAAGACAAGGGTTCATTGATTTGTTGCATGAGTTCAAAGATGTTTTCGCATGGTCCTACAAAGACATGCCAGGCATTGATCGGGAAATTGCGGAACACAGGATCCCAATCAAGCCAGGATATAAACCGGTCAAGCAGAAACTACGCAAAATGCATACAGATTGGTCTCTGAAGGTCAAAGAAGAAATCGACAAGCAACTCAAAGCTGGATTCATCAAGGTGTCAGAATACTCGGACTGGGTGGCTAACGTCGTTCCAGTGCCTAAGAAAGATGGTAAAGTTCGGGTTTGTGTTGACTTCCGGGATTTAAACAAGGCAAGTCCGAAGGACGATTTCCCATTACCTCACATCGACATCCTAGTTGACAACACGGCAAAACACGCGTTACTATCCTTTATGGATGGGTACGCCGGTTATAATCAGATCAAGATGGCGAAAGAAGATATGCATAAGACTGCGTTCAGAACGCAATGGGGAACCTATTGCTACACAGTAATGCCTTTTGGGTTGATAAACGCAGGGGCTACATACCAGAGGACCGCGACAACATTGTTACATGATTTGATGCACAAGGAGGTCGAGGTTTATGTCGACGACATGATTGTCAAGTCAAAGAAGCGCGATGGCCACCTTGGTACACTACGCAAATTCTTCGAACGATTGCGCAAGTATAACATGAGGTTGAATCCACAAAAATGCGCATTCGGAGTCACATCCGGCAAACTGTTGGGTCACATCGTTAGCCACCGTGGCATCGAGGTGGACCCATCGAAAATAAAGGCCATAATGGAAATGCCTCACCCAAGAACCGAGAAAGAAATTCGAGGTTTCTTGGGAAGAATCCAATATATAAGTCGGTTCGTGGCAAGGCTAACTATGATATGCGAGCCAATTTTCAAGAAATTGAAGGTCGGGGAACACGTCGTATGGGATGATCACTGTCAAGCTGCGTTCGATAAGATCAAAGAAATACTATCTTCCCCTCCCGTGCTTAGCCCACCAACGGCTGGGTTACCACTTTTGTTGTATCTTACAGTTACGGATACTGCAATGGGGGCAATGCTGGCGCAGATAGTCGATAAAGAGGAAAGAGCGATTTACTACATTAGTAAAAAGTTCTTGGAGTATGAAATCAAGTATACTCAGCTCGAAAAGACATGTTTGGCTTTAGTATGGGCTACAAAGAAATTACGGCACTACATGCTCAGTCATAGTGTCTGCATCCACTCGAAGATGGACCTAATCAAATACTTGTTTGAAAAACCGGTTCTGAACGGCAGGGTGTCAAGATGGACTCTAATGCTTTCCGAGTTCGACCTGAAATATGTACCGCTGAAAGTAATAAAGGGAAGGGCGGTTGCAGACTTCCTGGCGGATAACCCGATAGAAGAAACTGAGGTTTTGGATACGTGGTCGTTTCCCGACGAGGATATCGTTCACATAGACAATGATACGTGGGACCTCTATTTCGATGGAGCATCGAACTATAGGGGGTACGGGATAGGAGCTCTGCTCATTTCACCGGAAGGTGAACATGTTCCTATTTCGATCAAGTTGAACTTTAACGTCACTAATAACGCGGCTGAATATGAAGCATGCCTACTCGGTTTGCACAGTGCTCTCGAGTTAGGCATCAAAAAGCTTGTAGTACATGGGGACTCGTCACTAGTGATCAATCAAGTGGCCGGGACGTGGAAAACCCGAAGTGATAGCTTGGCTCCGTACCAAGCAAAAATCGAGGAACTAGAAAAGTTGTTCGCCGAGGTCAAGTATGTGCACCTCCCGCAGACGAAAACCGGTTCTTTGTCGATGCACTATCAAAGCTAGTCGCTGCTCCGATCAACATACCGGATCATATGGATACTATGCCGATATGTGTCGAACGAAGATCATCACCTGCTTATGTTAATGTAATCGGAGACACAGAAGAAACCGAGGCCGAACCTTGGTATCATGCTATTCTGAAATTCAAGGAATCAGGAGAGTATCCACCCGACATGGATAACCGCGGAAAGCGCGCTATTCGAATGCTAGCCGCTCAGTTCGTTAGAACCAATGACGGACAATTGTACAAGAAGACCGCGCAGAATATCCTTTTGCGATGCATAGACTCACCAACTGCGAAAAGAGTCATGGAAGAAGTCCATGACGGAGAGTGTGGCCCACACATGAATGCCCATATGCTGGTTCGTAAAATCATGAGATTAGGGTATTATTGGACCACGATGGAGACAGATTGTCGCCAATATGTCAAACATTGCCATAATTGCCAAATTTTCGCAAACATACAGCATGTGCCGCCATCACTGTTATATACTTTGACATCACCATGGCCTTTCTCAACATGGGGAATCGACATTATTGGAAAGGTCAACCCATCCGGAACAGGTGGGCATTGTTTCATGTTAGTCGCCATCGATTACTTCACGAAGTGGGTAGAAGTGAAATCATACAAGGTCCTACAAGCAAAGGAGGTAGCAAAGTTCATTCAGAATGAAATCATTTGCAGATATGGGGTGCCGCATGAGCTCATTAGCGATCATGGCACTCACTTCAGCTGAAATCGCTAGTAATACTTGAAAAGTATAAAATCAAACACCACAAGTCGTCACCATATCGACCTCAAACAAATGGTGCGGTGGAAGCCGCTAACAAGACAATCACTTTGTGATTCTCGGAAGATGACCGACAATTATCGCGAATGGCCGTAAAAGATACCGTTCGACTTTGTGGGGATCTGAACGTCTATTCGCACAAAACCCATCGGAGCAACTCCGTTCTATTTAACATATGGGATGGAAGCGAGTTCACCCTATCGAATTAGAGGTACCTTCTTTAAGGATCCTGTTAGAAAGTCAGTCCCTGAAGGATCGCGGCTGCAAGCCGTATGATTCCTTGGTCATGCTCGACGAGCGACGGTTAAATGCATTACACCATGTTCAACTCTATCAGAAAAGGATACAAAGGGCATTTAACAAAAAGGTGAAACCTCGAGGAATAAAGGATGGGGATTTGGTCCTGAAGTCCATTCGCGCTTTACTACCAATTGACCCGAGGGGAAAATTCAAGCCGAACTGGGCCGGTCCTTACCTGGTAAAGAAGATATTATCGGGAGGCGCAGTCAGACTAACAGATCTAGATGGAAATGACTTCGCAAATCCAACGAATTTGGATCAACTGAAGAAATACTATCCGTAGAACTCATTCTCAATGTCGTAAAATAAAATTTTGAATTGCAGTGCTCGTGAAGCGAGTCTAGGCCGCGGCACTTTTGCTTCGCTGCTTTTTGTGCGTTATAAATCGATGATTGTAGCGCGTTTGTTTTGTGGAACTATGAGCTCGGTTTGATTCTGTTGATAACAGATACGTAGGCAGCTCTTTAAAAGAGTACAACCGACCCTTTCTTTAAATAAAATGAAATTTTATGCAGAAACTGGGATTTTTTTTTAATAAATAGTAAGTCTTATTAAAATCGGGCGATGCCCATTACAACATCCAAAAAAAACACACGGCAAGCAACAAATAATAAGTAGTAGTATTCAAATAATAAATTGGAGTCGAAGGCTCCTACATCTTCTTTTTCCCTTTGCCTTTTGGGTCACGTGACCGAGGCTCCTGTGGAGGAGGGGTAGTTGTGTTCTGTCTAGCGCGCTTCTTAGGAGGGATCGTCATTTCCTCCCGAGGGCCCAGCCTATCTTTTACACTCAAGCGAGGACCAAGCCTCCCTTCTAAGGCTGAGCCCGAGTGTGCCTTTGAACCCAACCGTTTCCACACACCTGTCGCCTGTGAGTCAATCTTAGGAGTCTTCTCAGTCTTAGCACTCGACGTAGGCTAGGACGAGGATATAGGTTCAGATGAGTAGTGTCAAGTCTCGGAATGAGCCTTATCTAACGGTTTAGGCAAAGATGCCAAGTCATATAGATGTAGGTTTGTGTCGGGAACATAAAATATGAAAAACCCGCTGAAAAGAAAGAAGGCGTGGAAGAAAAATAGTAAAAACCCGCTGAAAAGAAAGAAGGCGTGGAAGAAAAATAGTAAAAGCCCGCTGAAAAGAAAGAAGGCGGTGGTAAGAAATGATGAAAACTCGCTGAAAAGAAAGGAGGCGAGGAGAACAGTGACAGGATGTTCCCAACAAAAGTCATGTGTGATGTCTAAGTGCTTTCATAAGATCAATCTGTGTTTAGTGTCTGGGCGAAGCCAACGTTGTTGCTCTGTGAGTTTAATCCACCTTGTCAATGCCAAGTGATCTTGATTCCCATGTGCCCTTGGGAGCACGCCCATGCCATACGATATCTCCGTCCCAAGTTCGACGACTTTGTGATTCCCATTTGCCATCTTTTGGCGCCAGAATGGCCAATTTACATTTCTACCCTCAACGAGTCAATATTTGAACTAAAACCCATGCACACTTACGGTTTTATTTTCTTTTTTTGTTTTACGGTAGCGGGCTACGCCCACGTGGTTTACGAGTCATACAGAGTGTTTGAGTCGTGTTTCATGCTCACCCATCAAGGTTCGATTTCAAAAAATTTCAAAATTTCAAAATTTCAAAAACTTTTTGCGAATCGTGGATAGATGATCCAAGTAGTAGAATCTTTCCGGGTCGATGATCCAATCTTTCAAATTCAAAAACCTCAAATTCAATTTTTTGGGTCGATGGCCCAACATACCAAAAATTTTCAAATTCAAAAATTCGGGTCGATGACCCAATCATTCAAAAACTTCAAATTCAAAATTCGGGTCGATGACCCAATCATTCAAAAACTTCAAATTCAATTTTCGGGTCGATGACCCAGTATTTCAAATGAGCCAATTTCAAGATCGATGATCCAAATGTGCCTATGTGATGACTATTGCAAGTACGTTTTTGTGTTTCAAATGTAGCAGGATATGCTTCAACTGGGGGCTCTAAAGTCTTCGACTTTAGAGCCATTGCAAACTGGGGGCTCTGAAGCCGTTGGCTTCAGAGACCATTATCAAGATGAAAAGGATGACATCCACCAAGAATTCAATTCAATACAAGAGTATGAAATGGAAGAATTCCATAGCTGAAAGCAAATGATGAAAGCGACGGCAACCTCCTCGGAAAGTCCCGTCCCATTTGGACAAGCGCCAGCAGATGATAAATTTTGGGCAAATGTCAGAAGATGATGAATTTTGGACAAATGCCAGCAGATGATAAACCTTGGGCATGTGTCAGCAGTTGCCGAACTACGACGCGGGTTTGATTCCGTCAGAAACGGATACGTAGGCGCCTAAGGATAAGGCTCAACCCACCATTTATGCAATTTATGGGTCGACGACCGACGATGATAATTTGACACAACAGAAGCAAGAGTCAACCCCAAGAAGTTTCAGGTATGATCTCTTCTTATGGCTGGCGAGCTTATATACGCAAGTCTAATGGACTATAAACGACCCGAAGAATCCTCAGGTCGAAAGGGACCTGGGGTATACTTTGACTTTCGCCTTGTCCAAGCCTCAGTCAAAGTGGGGGCTCTGTAGATACCCGTATCCGTCGATATTGGAATTTATAGAGAACCCGACAAACACCCGATGATGATAGGACACATGTATTCGTTAGTTGTCATTGTCATTATTTGGAGCTCGTTTTACGAGGTAGAATGGGCGTCGTCGATGAAGTAATTTATTAATTTAAATGATATTTAAATTAATGTTTTTTTTAGTGGGTTCGTTTTGTTAATTTAAATGATATTTAAATTATGGCTTTTTAGGTAAATTCAATTTATTTTATTTTATTTTGAATTTATTTTCCCAAGTTTATTTTATTGAAAATAAAATAAATAATTGATTTGAAAAATCATTTTATGAGTATATTTGATTTGAAAAGTCATTTATTTTAATGGATTATTTGATTTGAAAAATCGATTTTAAAAGCGAAGAAAACTCGTTTTGCCATGTGTTTTTGAGCTCGATTTTAGCTCGATTTTTGAGCCCGTTTCTTTTACGAATTGGCACGAATCTCGAGTATGCTAACCCACCTAGACCAATACCCATCCACCCATGTTCGAACTCCCATACCATGGCCCAAATTCTCGTTCAAAACAACCCCAAGCAGCCCGCATTAAACCGCAACAGGCCCCTGTTTTGGCCGCCAATTCTCGAGCCCAAACCCGCTCCAAACACTACCAAGACCCGTACCCATTAACCCTAACCCATACCCTAGTATCCTACCCATATTATCCTAGCTTAATCACCAAGAAAACCCCTCTCAAACCCTCACAAAAACCGATGGACAGCAGCCATACGGGATTGAGCCCGACTGCCTCCTCCTCCCTTTTACCCTATTTTAAACCCTTATAAATACCACCCCTTCACCATACATTCATTCCTCTAAGTTCTCCATACATCCAACCATCACTCACAAGCTTTAAACCTCAGAAACAAACCCTAAACATCCTCCAAAAACCCTAAACAAAACCGACACACAAACTGAAACTGTTTGTGTGTCCTCTTCGAAAACCCTTTCGTGCCTCCATCAAACCTTCATAAAAATTCGATTTTCTTGTTCCTAATTAACCACATAACATCCATCTATACATTAGACAAAGATTTACGAGCCAAATTGCCCTTGAGAGTACACGAAATCCCTCGAAAAACAGAGTGAAATAACACTCTGTTTTCACGGTTTCTTCTTGTCTGTCCAGTTCTGTTTGTGCTCGTTTTTCGTGCCCAATAACCCAAAACGAGCAGGGGTTGCTTTACGATTCCTGTTCTCCTCTCTTTCTAGTTTCCAAAACATCTTTCGAATCGAATTTTCGTCGGGAAACGAGGGAGATATCACTGTTTTAAAATCGCTGTCCAGAAACTTTCCAAAACGCGTGTTTGCTTTATTCTTCGTCGACGACGGCCTCTCGAGATAAAATCTACCATCGATTACGACCCAAGACGGTGTCAACGATACATGTAGGCTGAGGGTGCATCAAATCCCCTTTTCTTTCCTCTTTTTGTTTCGTTTTTTTATGCTTTTATTTGTCTTGTTTTTGTTTGTTTTTTTCGTTTTGTTTATCGATTGTTTAAATTAACTATGAAACTAGTTAGTCCGAGTATGAGTTAAAGTACCACCATGAACACCCGCGTTGACTTGAGATGGGAAAAGAAACCGCTCCTTCTGTCGGTCGTACACCCCCGTCTCATTTACATATCCTCGTGTTCAAGGTAGGGCATAAATAAAACAATTGTCTAACTTCGTTCTTCGCTTTCGACCCCCTTTTGTTTCGGCCAAATCGACATACCCTAGGACCCGTTGTATGTTAGTTTAACCTCTGATTGTTAACCTACGACATATTTAGATAACATTAATTTAATTTAATAACCTAATTAGACACGATAGGTGGCTTCGACGTAAGTTATAAAATCAATCGACGATTCTGTAAATAATTGAATGCATCTCTCTCTTTCACCTAATTTCTCGCTAGAATAAGAGTGCGTGATTAGCACCTTCTTATTGACACTCGATGAGTTAAATTAATTAGCGAATTTGACCTAATTAGACCCTTTAGGCCGTGTAGAATGCACCCTCATGCGACAATCAATCAACATCGTTTTTAACTCGTTTTCTAACTTGTTTCCTATCCCTTTTCGCAATCATTCGATCTAACCAATGAATCTAACTTAGGAACTAGGTTTGCCTTTGTCTTGGCCGTTGGTTGGGCCGTGGGTTGGCCGTGTGTCTTGTCTTTCTCGTTTCGTTTTCCGTTCCTTGTTTATCATTTGTTCTTTGTTGTTTTGTATCTTGTAATTTACAGTTTGTTTATCGAGTTGTAATCTTTCAAGTTTGTTATACTTTTATTGAGTCAAAACCTTTTCTAAAAACCTTAGTCTTGTTTGGTTAGACGGTTATTCCCAATGCTTGTAGAAGCGTAGTAAACCGCGTGTTGTCTAAAGCAACATGGCCCGGTTTATGCTAATGCATGCTTTGGTGCGTAGCCCTATGTCTAATTCGACGAGATTAAGCGCGAGCACGCATTACGAGAAGTGACCCAAGGCCGTGGGTCATGTGAGCCGTGGGCCACCCCTCATGTGCACGGTTTTCTAGGCCAAACGGCCGTGTATATTGTCGCGTATTGTTTTGTATGTAGCAATTGTATTTAGATCGAGTTGTATCTTTAATTTATTGTTGTGTCGGCATGAAATGCCTGGTTTGTAATAGGTAGATCCCAACGGCTCCCCCATTCCCCCTCAAGCCTTGTTTGTTTCGTTATATGTTGCTAGATTAATCAACCCACATGCTAAATTACAACTTTGACAAAGTTAGTTTAGTTGCATCTAAAACGACATAGAAATTGTTGTCACATGATAGGGTTAAAACAACGTTTGCATTACATACATCACAGTAGCTATGACCTTGTTTGAAATCCGACGCTTGACTTAGTAGAGGCCGTTATTGACGGGCGGGGTTGGGTGTCCTTATGGGCTTCCCAACACGTACCCTCACCCCTTACTCAAGATCTATGGTTTGTGGATCCGTCTAAATACCATTGGATTACGAGAGTCATTCAAATCGAGTGATATAGGGTACAAGTCTTTATCTTTAATCACTCGTAGTCGATTGGCTTTATGCTTTTCGATGAAAGGTGTAAAGTTGACTTGAACGGTTCCAAGTTCCCAAAAAACTTGGTGGCGACTCTAATTTGTCTTAATTCGATTCGAAAGAACCTCGAGTCGATTATGCCTGGTGTGGATCCCGCGGACGCAGTTCCCGAGGGCCTTGTCCACAGGGGGTGTTACAGTTTTACATATGTGTTGGTCCTGATGTGTAAGTTACCAGATTCTATGATGTAAAAAGTACCACCTTATGATGGGTATGTGTTTGTGGGGAAGACATGGGATATATGTGATTGTGATAGATAGTGGAAAGAGGAAGGGAAGATTGAGGGGCTTATGGAGGCATGAAGCATGTTTTGCTAGATGTGGTGAGTGATATAATCGTGAGTTTGAGTAATGTAAGGGTAAGTGTATATGGGCAAGGGGTGATGTAAGTTTGAGGAACATGAGAATGAAAAGATTAAAAGGAAGGATGTGAATAGTGGAAACTTGGGATGTGTAAGGATGGAGGGAGATGGTTAGGATTGTGTTGGTTAAGGATATATGTGATAGAAGGTCATTATAGAGGGATGGAAACGAATGGTGTATAGTGAGCTTAGATCGAGTTATGCCGCGATGTGTAGATAGTGCCCGAGTTTTGGGAATTTATATTATCAAGAGGTGAGCCTGGTGTTTAATTTCCTTGGGCAATTAACGGTATGAAATGAATTTTAGTTTCTAGAGATGTAAAAAGGAGATGCAATTAATTGAAGAGTAAACACTGATTGTGTGGACTGATTGGTGGTAAGTGTGAGTGATAGCATGATGAGAGAGGGTCCATGGTAAGAAAGAGTGAGAAGGTACCGATATGAATTAATGGAATTTGAGTTTTGGGGCAATGAGAAGATAACCGGAGCACTAAAGAGTTAGGCAGTAGGAATAAGAAGTGGAATTGTTAATTGATTTTGTCGAGTGTAAAGGTAAAAGAATGAGGGGAGTAAACTAAGAGAATGTTGACCGGAGTTATAGGATATGGAAGTAAGGAATCATCGAGATGTATGATACTATCATGAAGGTGTGAGGTAATGGTTATATAGGAATTTCAGGATGACATGTTAGTCATGAGTTTCGAGGAATTAAGGGGAGTAAAAAGTTGGGAGAGTATTTGCACGATATGAGATTTTGGTGGTCAGTTAGGTGACTATACAATTAAGGACAGAATTGGAATGAATGCTAAGGTAAATTTTGTTAACGGATTTGTTGTCTATTAATTGAGGATGTTAACCGAAATAGAGATGAACAGTTATGTTTAGAGGTAAGTGTACGAGATTTATTATATAAAAGATGGTGGAGTCGTAATGTTATCGCTAGTAGTTAAGGATGACGCTAAATAGAAAAGATAGCCGTCCTAGAGAGGTTGATTTTGTGGAGGCCGGATTGGTATATATAGTTGAGAGGGAGTATAAGATATGGATATAGGAGGTGTCTGTTAGTAGTTGGGTATTAATGATATGGTTATATTTGTCAGGAGGTGATAGTTACGCGAATGGGAGAATGTGTTATGAGGAGCATACGAGTTAAGCTCGGACGAGAGGTAACCTTTATCAGGTGGTAACTTACGTGATCAGGATTGGCTAGTTATATTCGATTATAGGTCTATGATGTATGTAAGTGTTTGTGTGAGGTTCTACCTCACGAGTAGTGGTATATTGTGATAGTCATAAAGTGGTTATCTGAGTGTTCCGTGTTATATATTGTGTATGGTAACCTAATAGGACGGTATTCAGAAAGGGTATTGGTGGTTGGAGGAGTCATATGATGATTGTTGTATCGACAGTCTGGTTTTGTGGTAATGTGGTTGTTGTGTTCCGGGTGCGATCCAGGCACGGTACTCCGGGTTGCGATGCGGGTACTTTCGCGCTGCGCTGCGGCTGTTGGTAGCAGTGTTGCGATGCCGTCATCGGTTGTGGTGGAGTAGGCGGGATACTTATGAGACGAATTTTCGAAAGTGTATGTCAGTTATATAGATTGTTGTTTTGTTTACTGTTGTTACCTGTGAGTTTTGGTTTGGACATATAGACTATTGTTTTGTTTATTGATGTTTCTTTACCAGTTTAGGCTTGGGAGTGAGGGTAGATTATGATATGGAAGAGCGTTGCGTATGTTCCCGTTGTTGTCATGGTATAGTGATAGTCTGTTAGTGAGACACAGTTGTGAGAGGTTGTTGGAGTACTTTTGATTTTGTTGTAGAGGAGACATTGGTTGACATAGTAGGGGCAAGTGATTTGTGGAACATGTGTTGTACTGAACTGGAAACAAGAGGTGGTTTATAACCTTTTATCGGGACAGTGCTGTAACACCCCCACATACCAAGATGCCTTACCAAGGACCACCGTAGCATATAAAGGTGTTTTACTTTCGGTTACCCGAGGTAAGTATATCAATAGTGACCATTCTAGAAAAATTATTAACGTATAAAGTTAACTGATTACATTGTCTCAAAACTGCAAACCAAAGTATAAAGGATGTAAATCAATGTACAACAGAACAATGTATCTAAAACTCGTGACAACAAAAGCTAAGACACTAAGTGATGACATCCCATCCTCGTTCCCGCAGCTAATATGAAATCATCACCTGTCACAATCTACTCACCATCCCTGAATGGATCACCATAGTTTTAGAAAACATAAACGAGGTCAGTTCACTGAATAATCCAGATAAGAAAAGCATAAAGACAACCAATACAATCCAATCCAAACGTAGAATCATTCTCCAACTCCGTTAGTATCCAATAACCGACTTAAACACCTAAGTGTGTAGCGCTACCAGATTACCCATCGCAACAGGTAATCTTCACCGCCAGTGGGGGACCGCAACCTTGCCCACCTAAGCCCGCTCATCGCAACAAGCAATAACCCATGTCCATTAATGTGCGCATCTCCCTTGTGACGGAAACCACAAGGGGTGAATTAAGGGCGTGAAGCCATTCCCGAAGATGACTCCACTCACCCGAGGACGCACCTCGCAAACATAGACAAACAACAACCAATCCAAAAACCAAGATAGACAATTCCAATAACAATACCAATCATGACAATACAACAATCAACATCGTCATAAATAAATTAAACATGAAACTGAGTAGGAAAACCCTACCTTATCACGTTTCCGAATTCATAAGCAAAGCGGAAGCTAGAACTGATCCTCTTTGAATCCTTCACCTAACAATAATCATAACAATTCTAATCATAATCATACCAATCTACCTTTTCCCTCAAATATAATCATTAGGGCAAAACCCTAAAAGACAAATCTAATCAAAAGATAAAATACTAGTGACGTACCGACAAAACTGATGCAAAAGAGGTGAACAAAAGACTCACGGACGATCAATTGCCTTGAGAGTGATTAAGGGTGACTAGAGGAGTGAAGAACGTTGTTTAGGTTTTGGTAAAAATGAATAGAAACTGTTAAACGAAGTTTATATAATCTTTAATCACCCTTAATCAAACCGCGGAAATTAATCAGGTCAGACCGGTTACTCGGTCGAGTACCTGGAATACTCGGTCGAGTACGCCTTACTCGGACGAGTGTTCATGCGCAGTAGCCTGACCAGAAAACACACGACACCCTACACAGCCGAGTTAGCCCTATTCGGTCGAGTAAACTAGACTCAGAAAACCGTGGTACTACAAGTAGGTACGGAGTATTGGGAATTAGTATCATGTTAAGTTCAGGATAAGTTTTGCGGCCATAAAAAGGAAAACTTGAGGATCTAGTGTGAGTGTGTGTAGCAATTGTGGAACGTGAGATATGATTTTTTAATATCCCGAAAAAAAAAATACTCCTTTCAATTTGCTATTTTCTTCCCCTTTGATGTGGGCAGAAGGATTAAGGGGTGGGAGTATATATTATTTTATTAAATAATCCTTATGACATATCTTTATATTGTCCGCTAACACAGAAATATAGTTAATATCGGAAAGATGTTTGTATGAGAGATTGGACCATAATTAGTCAAATAGGCCTATGGCCACACGTCCCTTTTAGATGAATATGATTCATCATTCTTTTACCATTTTTGCTACGTGGCTTTCCATTTAAAGTTGCTTGATTAAGTCAAGTATGACTTTTGCATTTCACTACGTTGAATATGCCTTAATGGGCAAGTTTCCTTGGCTATAAATAGTAGTCATGCATGGTCGTAAATTTTTTTTAAAAAAAAGAACTTAAGAACGAGTTTCACTCCTATCTTACCTCATACTTACAATAAAGTGAGAAGTGTTTCATAAAATTCGTAGATACAATTAATTCTCTCTTCAAAAGAAATAAGATATGATTTTGGGATCCTACTTAGTAGTTTTCATGTTTCCTCTATCGTAATAAAGTAATGTAATAGGATATCATTTTTTTTACGAAAATAGCTTTATAATACTGTTACAATGCTCACATGTGATATAAACCGTTCTTATATGTTTTTTTTATATATACACGGGTTATAATGTACAATTGGCCATTTGTACACTCGGGATACGATTATTGGATAGAGACGACATTATTATGTCCTGTGTACATAGAAGGGGGGGGGGGGGGGGTATGACCCCATATGAACGATGAGGGGATGGGGAAGTATGGCCCCATATGAACGATAATTATGTTATCCGGCAAAGGCCGAGACGGGTCTCAGACCCGTGTTTCTTATACTATGTACACAAAGTTGCACTTAGGCTGGAAGAGTCTCGGCTCCGTAATAAGTCTCTTTTCAGTAATGGTAGGCCGGCATGATTATGAGGTATATAAGAAGTATTGCATTCATTCCAGTCTTTTTACGTTTAAGTATTCTCTGTGTTTTATATTATGTATTCCTGAGAGACCCGTATGAGAAGAAAAATAAAATAAAATAATGGAACGCAAGGCCAGTGTAGGGAACTGGAGTCATACTCAGCCTGTGGTTGGTTGATCCGTTAATTTCATTTTTTTTCAGGTTGTTGTGCTAAGGAGATACGGGAGTAAGAATGTGGGAAGGAACTAATGCTGTACTAGAAATAATGTGTAATAAGATAGACTTGTATAGTATAATCATCCAAGTGATAAGTTAACAGTTAAGGTTATAGCCTTGTAATTCCTGTAGAGGAAATACGGCGGTAGCGCCTTGGTCAACTTTTCTGTTTCTTTTTATTTCTGTAAACATTGTTAATAAATAAAAAGGTTACTTTTGTACTCCTTGTTTTATCTTAAAATGTTAGGGCGTTACAAATTGGTATCAGAGCCTAAGTTTAAAAAAAAAATGAGAGGGGTAAATACCATAGGATTTTACTTATGTGTGTTATGATATTTATTTTGCTTCATGAATTTTATGCCATTGATATTTAAATTTGTTTTGTTATAGAAACTACTATGGCTAGACCTCACCCATACGATTTGGTTATGGATCCATCCGAAAAAGTATAAAAACACGTGGCACGGCTGAGGAAGCCCTTATCTGATCACAACTATTTGTTCCCTGCATAACCTATGAGCGAACCTTTTAAGGCCGACTGTCTTATAAAAACCCTGCCCAATATTTTCCATGGAAAACTTTTAGGGAGAGATATCATGACCTTGTGGTGAATGGGGCTCCAAATCATTCGAACTAAAGGGCATTTTACGATATATGGGTTCCTACTTTTGAAGCCTTGGCTTAGGAGCTCATAACCCTTGAAAGAAAAAGAGTTGTTTATCTATCAGAGGATAACGGGAATGAACATGGAAATGCTAATAAAAGTACTGAGGCCAATGAAAATATGGATGACAGTCCCACTACTGATCCCCTAAAAGAAGATTTTGGTTCAGGAAGTGATAATTAGGAAGTTAGTACCAGTTACGTTGTCAGACAATGTATATAAATAACGTAAACGGAAAAGGCAACTCATTAGGTTGATAGTTTAGTGGTTGTTAGTATATAAATTTTGACGGATAATTAGTGACTAGCAATCATTATCCCTCAAAAATGTATATGTACATAAATAATGTATGATGTGAAATATTAATAACCTTTGTGAATTACTTAGAAACTTTACTATGAGACCATATTTTACTATTTTAGTAATTTTATATGCATGGCGACTAATTTAGTTATATTTTGTTATAATGTATAGTATGACGCTATCAAATCTTTACGATTTAGCTATGAAGCCAGGTGACCAGGTCTCCTTGCATGCTGGTCGTTTAAGAAAGGTTCTTAAGGATCACGCATCTCATTACCCATTATAATCCATTTCGGAACCATATAAAGCTTATTGTCTTCTTGTGACCTTACCAGACACAATTCCATGGGCCACCTTTAAACAGAAATATTCTGACATGCTTATTTATGGAGTACCCAATCACTCCAAGTACTTTCGTGTTAGAAATCTATATCTCATTATTTAACATATTCATATATGTTAGAAATTAATTTAGTCATAAAATTAAATACAAATCTTATGCATGCAAACATAAATTACAACAGATGAGAAAACATTTTCCTTACTATGGGATTTCGGTTTTATGGGCACCAACAAGATCTCCTTCTTGTTAGTTCTTGAGCTTTCCATGAATATAAGGATGATCCTCCAAAAATCCCAAAATAGAGATTCTCCTCTTTATTGCACCCAAGATTATCCCTTATCCCCACTAAATAATATTAGCTAGATATTAGTTTAGTAGTTTACCTTAAAATTGATTACTAACACTCATATATTACACTAATAATTTTAGTAATCTTTTATGAACAATTTGAATCAAAAATCTCATGTTTTGATGAAGATTAAAGAGATAAGAGAAAATTCATGAACTTTTGCATGTGATATATTAGAATGAATGAATAAGAGAACTAATTCCCTTATCTAGAGGAGGGTTCATGGTTCGGACTACCAACATAGGGCATCTTACTTTTTTCTTTTTGTCTTCACAAGAATTAGGAGTGTAAGATGTGTAAGAGTAGGTGTAAGGCTAGTTGTAGGTAGGCCATGATTAGGTTATTTTATCTCATAAAATAATTCACCCACTAACACCTTCCACCTCCATTATTTCGGTCCATATACATAAAATGGACTACCATTTTATTTTGTCAATTTGTCATTTGTCACACAATATGTCACATGTAGTATTTTACATGTTATTAATTAATTTGATACATATTTATCACATAAATATCATTTCATGAATTAATTAAATTACGTATAACAAATTGACTAGTGATACTTGATCACATAAATAAAATGGGTCATAAAATTATAATTCACAACATCTTGTAATTATAATTAACCATTCATTCTTATCTTTATTGTTTCACAAACAATAAACAATTTTAGTAATAAAGTATTTCAATTACTAAAATAAATCTTATTTAATCCCATTATAATAAGATATCAATATTCTCTCTCGCAAATTGAATTGTTCAATTTTAAGGAATTGATTAACTTGTATCGTCATACAATTAATCAACTTTACGGATAAGGGAATCATCCTTTAGGTGTGACCTTAAGGGATCAACTGACCACCACCGTCCCACGACAGTAACGTCAAACTCTAGCAAGCCAATCGTTACCGATTAATGTTGATCAGTTGACTATAAAATGAATCATCCCTTACGTATTCTTAAAAATGAGATTTACACACGTGATCATCATGATCGGCAATTGTGATCGCATTATTGTCGGAGGACACATATTCCAACAATCTCCCACTTGTCCTCGACAAGTGTGCGTCTCCAATTCTCTTGTCCTATTACTCTCTCCCACTCAATGCAAGGTGTCTTTCGGGTCGTACTTGCAAGTGATCATATCGAGAGTGGTTTCCTCGATCTGGAGAATAACTGATTGACTGGAATTTATCTACCATAGATACCTTCCGAGCGTGGCCACGCATTTCCAGTTCTTTACTCCTCGAGTGGTCCTAAGATATTGTTATAACCCTGACAAGGGGTGGACAATTCCTATTGCACTTGTTCCCTTCGACTAGCCACAACCATCATAACCCAAAATATGCCCATTTGACCCTATTTACGAAGGTCGTAGTAACACAAATCAAAGTTAATCTGAAACTGTGCCATCTTAGGCGAACAGTCTTTAGTCAAAAGAATCGACTCATTAGAATACTATAGTAGCTCTTGCCACGACCAGGCTATATAAATTTGCCAGAACTCTATAAGCGGTCACTGCCCGACAAAGTGTTTCTAACAGTCTGCCTATGTGATCGACTAGTCATCTCACATGACTCTATGGCACTTGAACTTGCCATCAATCGCATCACACTCTAGTCACTTCGAGACGTCACCTCATAAAAGTGACTATGGGCGAATACCATGTTAATCCGAGTTCACTTTAATGGGGTTCAATATTGTTTCTACAACCCGTTTGGATGTAACAAAGTATAAAAGGAGTTTTCAGATTTAAAAACTCAAACGACAAATGTGATTATCACATATAAATAGTCAATACCTGATTACTACTTCATATTTTTATAATCTAGTTTGATCTTGAATGTAGTTGTTCATCTCAATTCAATTGAAATGACATGACTCATCATGTTAAGCCTATGAGAAGGCTTTGGTTAGTAGGTTTTATCAACTTCTTGTACCTTACTAAACCTTACTACATCCTCGTTTTCCTTTGTAATGTATACATTTGCATTACAAAACTTTCTGAGTACGTGTCGAGATCCAATCAAGACATATGCCCTCTAGCCTTAGAATAGCTCCCACTGTTTAGTGTACGGGACCCATCCTTCTTGCACATCTCATGATTGCAAGTGTACTCAATTTCCGTTGTGAGCATCCTCATTGTTCTTTATTACTTAGAACGATTCTAACAAATCCATTTCTTAATTTAACATAGCCACAATGGTATCTTAACCATCCTGATGTGTTTTGATTATGGTTTTGTCAGAAACCATGTGCAATCTCAATTGTCAATTGTCATTTGTGAAACACCCTTACGCAAAATTGCATCAAAAACACTTTGCATTACATCCTTAATGCTTCTGCAAGCACTTAAGGGTAATCTTTATGGCTTACTTGGTAACTATTACTTAAATTCGATTTGAAACAATTCACCATACTAAAAGTATATGAAGTGTTATACATCATTTCCTATTTAATTGATTCGGCAACAGAAGCAAATGGAATCAATCAAATATGTTCAACTTGATTGAACTAGTCATGAATCTTATCAGCATAAGACTTCTTATTTGACGCTAATATCATGTGGATTTATCTCCATAAATCTGGATATTAAAGATGTACTATAATACTCCAAAAGTCTTAAATCATTCGCAATGATCAATATGTCATCCACATATAAGACTACTAAAATTTCCGTTACTCCCACTAAACTTCATGTATAAACACAACTTCTCGACTTATCGAGAAATGTTTTATCACATGATCAAAATGTTGATTCCAACTTATTGATGTCCTACTTAAGACCATCTCTTAAATTGCACATGATCTTAGGATTGTAAGAATCTATAAAACACAAGACATGTATTGAATACATTCCTTCTAATTGAGGAAGTGGGTTTTAGATTCACTTGCTATATGTATATCATTATAATAAAACACAATCCCTAAGAAGATCCAAATAGACTTAAGCATTTCAACTAGTGCAAAACCCTTTGCTACCAATCAAGTCTTGAAATCTCTCTTTATTAGTGCAAAACCCTTTGTCACTAATCAAGCCTTTTATTTCGGATTTTCATGGCTCTAAGCCTTGTATTGAGTTGTGACTTAAACACTCTCATGTAAGTCATATGTTCATTACTTTCCAGAAGTAATCAACTTGAATCAAACAATTTCTTTGTAAGTTGTAAGCTCTTTACTTTCTTAAAAGTAACATGAATTCATCATCTTCAACAAGTGACGACTTTAACCACCTAAGTTTTGAAGAAACAACATCTTACACAAAACGTCTCATGTAGCCAAGAAAGGCCAGTTTCTTGTGACATAAAATTCTTTGAGACGACTTTAACCTCCTAGGTTTTGAAGAAACAACGACTTACACAAAACGTCTCATGTAACCAACAAAGGCCAGTTTCTTGTGACATAAAATTCTTTGTGGCTCTTTGAATAATTTCTCCCACTCTATCTTCTAGAAATAAACTTGTATTTTAGAAAGACAGCTTCACGAGCCACAAACCGGTTGTACTCGTGATTATAGTTAAGGAAAAATGAGCATTTGTTTCTTTTGAAAAACTTACAAACATGGTACCCTACCATTTCATATCTTATATGATTCATTTTAGATTTAGTGGAAAAATAATTTAGACAAAATGATAAAATCCCCAAAAAGGATCAAGTAACTCAAAGTAACTTGATTGAAGTCCAAACCATATCGAATAGCGTTTGATTTCTTTATCCAACCACACATTATCCCATAATGCGTGCTAAGAGAGATTAATTTGTGATACTATATCACATTTCCTTTGGCTTATATCAAAGCCTTCGCTTTGATAATCCCATCACGACTAAATCGTGATTCTTTGAACTCTTTGAACTTCTTCAAAGATTTCTCTATTTACCTTATTAAGTGAACATATTAGCGTCAACTTAAATCGTTGGTAAAAGAAAATGATCAACCTATTTTGGATCAATGATTTATAACCTCGATCTCCTTTTCAACCAAAAGGCACGAGACTTCTTGCTTTGAATACAAGATACGCATATACCATAAGATCTAATGGTTTCAAGAGTACTCGATAACTCTTTGCGTTGATCATTCTAGAATTTAAAGTTTAATCCTGGGTTACCAATTTGAGTCTTACATCATCTACATGATGTCTCATTCTAGTTTGGTTTAGAATATAATCACCTTGATAATGGGCTAGCCATACATCAAATCATGGTGTATAGGGTCACAAAAGTGAAACCTCTTTTATATCTTAACCAATTTATATTCTTATTTAGAGTTCATGCACTTAATAGTCACAATTAAGTACAACTCTAAACTCAAAAACTAGATTGAGTTCACAATGACTCTATCTCTCAACATCATTGTTGCTAGTCGTCATATTCTAATCATCCTATGTATCAAATACAATGATGAAAACCTCCACTGGTTTCTAATATTGACGAAGTAGTACTAGCAAAAATTTATGTTAATCAAATAAACATTTAAAGGAGAAGGTCCCATTAGATGTCCCACAACTAACTTGTTGATTCTTCAATAATTTGGGGTAGTTTTCTTTGTAGCGTCCAATAATTTAGACAATGGAAACTCTATCGGTCGGGATTGATAGGTTTAGTATTGTTATTCTCAATAACGTTACTTTTAACATTACCTTGTATCAATTCCATTCTAATTTTACTTCTTAGAACCTTATCCTTTTCTTAACGGTTTAAGAGAATGCTCCCACTCATTTCAATGAGTCTTTGCTTAGAGAAGCAAAATTTAATTTCATGAAGACTACAAAAGTGATTTAATTTCATGAAGACTTCATTCGTTCGTTTAGTCTTAAAACTTTCATTGAAGTGGTTGCGGTATTTTGGTCAATTTTGATTTCCAACAAATCTAGTTACCAAAATGATTTAACGTTTTAAAGTACTTAACTCAATTAAGCATATGAGAAACAATTGTAAGTAGATATGTTAGTCAAGAATCAAAAACCCTTTTGATCACAAATAACTTCCATCTATACTCTTCACAAGAGATCCTTACAATGGATAATTCGAGGTTTTAGAAGAAAAATTCGTATTTGTCTTTAGTTACGATGTTTTAATGGAGATTTGAATCAAAAATCGAAATGATATCGTATATGAATTGTGGTAAAGAAATAGAACAATATAATAACGGAATAGTGGAAAACTTAACATTTATCGTTTTATTAATACTTGTAAATAACAAGTAAAGCATTTACATAGTGACCTCTACCCAACTATGATAAATGATTCCGAGATCCAAATTCATATTAACTTGGGCACGGGGTAGCCGATTAAAACCCTTATCAATATAACTCGGTGGATTAAATCTTTAATCGATTCTACTTTTAGAACTCTCGGTCGATAAAATTACATTAACATTTATCTTT